>NC_062192.1:7068066-7130566 GCF_912470025.1 Vespa velutina | reverse complement strand
TATATATATTTCTTTTCTTTCCTTTTATTGTTACAAAAGCAAGGCTTATCGTATTTCCTTTCTTTCGCGTATTAATTTTTTAAATTCATTTTTGGTCCAACTAGTTGATTTTCTCATCTCGGAATATCGATTCGATCATAATCACGAAACATTACTCTTTCAAAACAATTATGTACATAAAGACATAACGTTGATCATAACGTTAATGATCAAAACGATGTCCGAACATCGAAGCTATTCGTTTGTCAATGGAAACGATCGAACCGCTTACGTTTATGAATGTTTAGCCACTGCCAAAATCTACATTGAAACTCTAACCAAATTCGATATTCGTGGATATTACTGGTCAATTGATCGTACATTATACATTTCTATGAACGTACGTATGTATATACATATCAGTTATCGTACCAAAAGCTCAAAAGAATCATAACGATATATCGAAAGAGATAATAACGAGAACTATAATGAAATAAAGAAGAAATTTTCGTAGAGCTAAACAAAATAACGATATAATATAGATGTCTATAATATCTTAGATTTGAATCGATGAATGTAATTCCGCCTCGTACAACAACAATAACGCGTGGCAGTGCACTTACCTGAATTGCAAGCGATAACCATCCATTGTTTATTGTTTGATTGTGGACTAGAGAGAGAGAGAGAGAGAGAGAGATGATCCTGACAGTGCCTGTAGTATGTCTAAACCGAACGCAGTTAAGCCCTCTCTCACGTTATGGCATTCACGTCGGCTAATAACTCGAGTATTAAACGGTTTATTATTAACTTCACGAACGTTACTTCTATAGTTTATAATGACGTAAATATAGAATTTAATCAATGATTACCACTGATCGAAAAATTCATGATATTTGAAAATATTTTCTTATCCAACTAAAATTATATTGACTGGTTCGATCCCGAATATGTTTCTTTATCGTTGATTGTATGTGTGTGTGTGTGTGTGTGTGTCTGTAATTAATCCATTTCTTTTTTCTTATTTTCTTTTTTCTTTTAATTAAAAAATGATTGACTTATTCGTCCTAGCAAATCGTTCTCGAAGTAATTACGATGTAATTAATGTTATTAAATTAATACGGGAAGTTAACTGATTATCAATGTTGTTATTCCAGATCTTGATCGATGTTGCGAATTGAACATGAAAATGTAATGAGCGGAAAAATAAAGTTTTTCATCGGTACGACATGTATCGTTTTCGCTCGAATGAATTTTAGGCGAGAATATAAAATGCGATAATAGAAAGCAACGTACGAAAAGCGTAGTTATCGCGAATGCATTTGTTTCCCTGTAAACGAGCTCCCACTCGTTGTCGCTCGTAAAGTTGTTTCATGACCATTTTCAAGCACATAAATACATACATTTACATATACACACACGTAACCACGTATAAATGTATGCATATACGTATACGTACGTGTATGTAGTTGTAAATTCGATTTCGTTCAAATTCATTTTGAGTTAGTACCATTAACCGCTAATCAAAAGCAATTTGTACATACGATTTAACGTTTGAGTTCATTAAACGATTAAAATTATTGATTTAAAGAATGATCAAACATCACTTATGAACACGATTTAGAGAAAAGAAAGTAGAAGAGGAAAAAAAAAAGAAAAAAATACTTTTAAAATCTACAAAGCTTGTACGCACAAATCCCTCTCGAAAATGTTTCATATTGCGAATGGCGTCAATATGTCATCAAAGCAATATCATTCGATCAAACATGATCGTATATGATACGATTTACATTTCATTCGAGTGGATACAAAATGCAACGAATTTCATTCTAATTAAACAGAATTTCGATAACCAATAATGAAATCTTTTTACGGGTTATTAACAACGAGATCTCTTAAAACTTGAAATTATTTTAGAAAAATTTTAGAAAAAGAGAGAGAGAGAGAGAGAGAGAGAGAAAGAGAGAAAGAGAGAATTCTCCAGAATAATCCTATTCTTTCAAGGAAAAATCGATTGATCGAGAGTAGTTGAAAGATAAGTTCAATACTCTTCGTTATTTCTATTACTTGTGAGGAAGTACCAGAAAGAGAGAAAGAAAAAGATAGATAGATAGAGAGAGAGAGAGAGAGAGAGAGAGAGAAACAGACAGATAGACAGAGACAGACAGATAGAAAGAAAAAGAGAGAAATATCTCTACTCGCTAGTTGAATGATAGGATTAAAGGAGAATGCAATTAGCGCATTAGTTTAATCGCGATCGGACCAACCGACGAACCGATAGCAGACATTTTCTATCTCGCTTCGAATAATGTTATACTTCAGCTCTTTACGTGCACTCGATTAAAAGTTTAAGTTGATTCGCACATCGATGAAAGTACATTTTCACGTCGAACCGACTCATTCAGAGTTGCGCTCAACTAGATAGGCCATTAGCGTGAGAGTGATAGAACACGTAAATACATTCGAACATTATATTCATCCCTATAAAGTATAACGAATTTTATTTCTGATCATGAAAGATCTTAAAACTAGTAGATACTTATACTTATTCACTTCTCGTATCAAACGATCAGAAATATATTTTATGGAAATATCTTTTCCATTTCTATCGATTTGAGGTATAAAACATAATATTCAACGAGTAAAAGCTGTCCCACCGTTGAGAATATATTTTTCAATGATTTTAAAATAGTGAGTTGAAAACAATAACGCATAAATAAACGGAATGAATCGATAAAGGTTTATACTATAATATATACTTAATAATTATATATACATACATACATACATACATATATATATATATATATATATATATATATATATATATGAATTGATAATAAATCGATAATCACCTACTTTCCAAGCTAATTCTTTCCCCGAGCGTTCTCTTTTATGTCGATATACATAAATACTTTTATTTTCTTCCGAAGTACTTTGAAAATCTCATGAAAAAACGAAGATCCAATGGCGATGGACCGGAATAAAGAGAGAAGGAGAGAGAGAGGGAAAAGAGAGAGAGAGATTCACTGTGAAAGATAATGCTGTTTATCGAGAGTTAAGAGGAGTTACCGAAGATCATGTTGCACGAAACGATTTAACCTTACGACGTCATGAATCGAAATGTATGACAGAATAATCAAGAAGATAAAACCTTTATATTTATATAAATTTAATAGCAAACAAAGGTTATCGAAGTATTCGCACGAATAATAGCAAAAGCCATGCTACTGTTGGACACGATTAAAATAGGGAAGAAATTTTCGAACCAATCTATCCCTATTACCCCCTTCGCCTCCGTCCGTCTCGATCCCCACCAAATTCCACCGTCAACCCTATTAATCACCCTCTAACTTTATGCGAGAATTCTTTCACGATAGAATACTCTTCAACGAATGGATGTACAATTTCACGGAGGTCAGCATGCCAAACTAAATCTTTTCCGAAGTAGCGTCAAGAAAAATTATTGTTTGCTCTCGACCCACTTCCGGTGGACAGAAACTAATATCCACGCTCGCCACCACCCTGACTTTCAACCATCCTACCGAACCGTCCTCGGTCCAAGCATCCACCCACTCCCTCCCTCGTTCCTGAGTCTACGCCTCCTCCAACCCCCTCAAATCCACCCTCGACTGTCTATTCTTTGAGAACTTCGAAATATAACACGAGAGACACAGGATACCAGGCGTTCTATTTTTGCTACGTTCCCATCCGATCGGATACAAACTTCTCCGAATATATACATTCATATCTATATATATATATATGTATATATATTACATACCTATATATTACATATATATACATATATATATTTTCTTTTTTTTTTCTACACACATATACGCTCACAGATTTTATAGAGAAATCCGATATCTGCCAGGATAACACGATTACACGAGATATCGACGATATAAAATTCCATCAATCATCGATATCCCATTTTAAATATTTGTAACGAACCTTCCGTAAACGTAGCAGCTCGTGAGGATTTTTTTTTTTCCCTTTTTTTTCGCAACCTTTTTTTTCATCGAAAATGATAAATAAGATTCTTCATCCAACTAACTCAGAGTAAGCAGACTTATGTAAAAGATTATAGATAAAATAAATTCGGATTAATAAAAAAGGAAAAGAAAAAGAAAAGAAAAATCGAAATTATATTAAGAAATGTCATGATCATATAGAAAGTACGGATTAATGAAAAAGGAAAAAAATAGAAAGGAAAAATCGAAATTCATATCGACTGAGAATTTTAACTAATTTTTATATATATATATATATATGTAGATCAATTAATTTATTAATTGATTAGTGAATTTAAAAAAAAATTACTTATAATCTATAATAAACTTATATATACTTAGCTTGTGCATTTGTTATGATTAGAAAGGTTTGAACGTTACATCATACATATATAATACACTTGATGATATAAAACGTAGCTTCTTCTCGTAAGAGGTAACTACGGGAAGCGTAAATTTAAAATTATGCGGATAATGCACACAGTTTCTGCCTCGTATATACCAAGTGCCGTGGAAGAATGGAAGCGTAGGAGGATGAACTAAACGAATGTAGGAGGAAGGAGAAGAAGGAGAAAGAGGTGGTTGAGGAGAAAGAGGCGAAGGAGGAGGAGGAGGAGAAGGAAAAGTAGGAAGAGGAAAAGTAGGAAGAGGAAAAGCAGGAAGAAAAGGAGAAGGAAGGTATACGCTGCTCAGCCGGATAATGGACTTTCAGTGATAAAATGGCTTTATATTGAAACGGCTTACGTCGGCTAGGCTGTGCACGCCCTTGTTGCCGCGAAGAAACTATTACGAACCGGTTGACGAGGCATAGCTTAGGAAAGGTTTCCCTTCACCTCCTCCATCACCTCCTTCACTACCTCCGTCATCACCTCCTTCATCACCTCCTTCATCACCTCCTTCACCACCTTCTCCATCTCTCACCATCTCTTTCATCACTTGGTCTATGTAACCGTAATTATAACTGATACAAATAACCAACTGAACTCGATAAGTATAATTTATTGTCCGTTAATGTTGTGAAAAAAAAAAAGGACGAAAAAGTTAATTCACTTTGATCGAACAAAATTTCATAAAATTATTATTAGATCCTGTAATGTGATATGATCGGATTATTTTTTACTATTTTATTTATTCATTCATTTTTCTTCTTCTTCTTTCTTTTTTTGTTTTTTCTTTTTTTCTTTTTTTCTTGTGTGTTAATAGAACAAAAGCAATTGTTTCATCGTCGAATTAATGTTCTTTATTCGCTGAAGATTTTTTTATTCACAGTTTTATTGAATTATTTTTTACGTCGATATGATTCTATAGACAATTGCCAATAACAATGACAACAAAGAAATGACAAAAAGTTCGTGAAATTAAAAACATTTTTAATTTCATTAACATTACAAGAAGTTTTTCTCAAGATTTATTTATTAAATTTTCCTCTTCAGAGCGAAATTTTTTCAAACTATCTTTGTATAATTCGTTCATTAACGCATTGTTAATATTGCAGGTGGCATGGACTGCATTATGACCGAGTTTAAATGCGTATAAAGAAATTACCTTTATTTCTTTGTTCGACATAATCATAAAAAATTTCTGAAAAAAATTGAAAATAAAAATTAAAAGAAGGAGAAGAGAATTTTTGTTTTTAAATTGGCAAAAATAATTATTATTTGATTACAAAAGAAAATAGAAAAAATTAATAAATATCAATTAATAAATAATCGTATGAGCTTTAAAGCAATGAAAAAAAAACAAAAGAAAAGCTTTTCAATGAAAACTTTAGCATATTGCACGATCTAATGGTAAATATATTTATCAAAAAATGAAAGTATATTGAATGAATATTATATGAAAGATAACGATCTATTAAAAATATACGTGAATATTCAAAATAAAACTCATCTAACTTTGTCAATTTATCATTTGCGTTTTAAAGCGTTCGTAAAAGTACGAGCATATAATTACCTTCAATCTAAAATCATCCTTTTTTTCTTCTCTCTCTCTCTCTCTCTCTCTCTCTCTCTCTCTCTCTCCATCTATCTATCTATCTATCTAACTATTTATCTATCTATCTTTCTCTCTTTTTACATGCATAAATTAAATATCCTCCCATCTGTTATCTATAAATTATTTATCGTATAGCTCGCATAAACGAGATAACGGGAGGAAATTTGCAAATTTTCCCCATGGAAAGTATGACGAAGAATCAGGAGATACTTAAAATGCTACTAGCATACTTAGAATTTCGATAAGAAGAGTTACCAAGTAGAAATGGGCGATCTTTCAAGGATGTTAGTGGTAACGGTGCTATCTTCGTAGCGCGTACCGAAGTTAGATCTGTAGTAAAGAGTAACTGATAAGTAACTTTCGAAGGTACTTTCAGAGGTAGCATCCGATATATGAGTTAAAGTAGATATCGATCTTTTCTCTCTCTCTCTCTCTCTCTATCTATCTATCTATCTATCTTTCTCTCTTTTCCTTTCATTCTATCATGATCTTCTACTGAATCGAAATACCATTCGTTAAATTTCATCTGATCTTTCCCCGTCGATTAAATCTGAGTTAAGGTAAAGGACGAAGGGTAAGTCAATGAATGGAAATAAAGAGAAAGAAAAAGAGAAAGAGAGAGAGAGAGAGAGAGGGGGGGAAGGTGCTTAAAGATCCGGAAGAGACAGACAATGAGTCATTCAGGCTTGCCCCTTCTTGACTTGAGCTTTTCCACGTGGCATCTCATCCCCCCTCTCTCTCTCTTTCTCTCTCTCTCTCTCTCTCTCTCTCTCTCTCTCTCTCTCTTTGACTTTTTCTTCTTCTTTTGTAAAAGAAGAAAAAGAAAACGAAGAAAGAAAAAGAGGGAGAAGAATTTACCTCTCGTTGAAACAAGCCCCCGGAAAACCACCAATTTTCCGGTACCGATCCCTCCGGAGGGTGACACTTAAGTATAACTCGAGGGGTGATCTCTCCGGGACAGTAAGCCCCTTCTTAACTCGAGAACAGTTGGGCCAACGTGAGATCGAGGCAAATATTAGCAAAAGCACAGGGCAAAGGAGAAGGAGATAGCGATTTAAGTCGACCGTCCAACGATTTGACTAACAAATTTAAGGGCGATCGTCGAATCACCTTGAATCTTCGTCTCATCTCTAACCAACAGCGAAATAATTTCAGATTCAAGGTTTACTTGTTTGTAGAATATCTATTCGATTCTCTAATTTGTTCGAAAATCTTCGTTCGAATCTATATTTTTGTTTTTTTTTTGTTTTTTTTTTTGTTTGTTTTTAATAACGAACCTAGCGTATTTATTAATAAATGAATGAATGAATAAAAAGTGAATATTAAAATGATTTCGGCATGACGTTAAGATTCGTTAACCATTTAGATTATTAATTTCTTATTTATATGCTAATACCGTATGTACATATTCGATATATCATCGTTAGTCGATCTAATCCCATATAAAAAGATTCCACGACGGGTATCCTCAGGTGCTGCAGTTTATCCGAATGCATTCTCGCCGGCAGCCAGGAAAGTAACTTTAAATATGTAAAACACATGAAGCTCATATTGCAGTCCCTTGTGGTAAACGAGAAACATAGAAAAAGAAAGAGAGAGAGAGAGAGAGAGAGAGAGAGACACGGAGAGATATCTCTCGAAAATGCGTCAGTCAAAGCAAAGTAATCCTATTTGCAATGCCGGCGATAAGAAACCAGCGTAGCCGCTTTTATTCTTTCCACCCTTCAAACTCAGGAATTTATGCTTCTAAAAAAAATTTGCTTCAGGTAAACACCGAGAATATAAGAAATCACGTACTTGGACCCTTCGAATTCTACACGGACATAGTAATATACTTATCAAAATCTATTTTTCATAATCCATAATTGAAAGAAATCGATCATGAATACAATAACAAAAAGATCGACGATATTAATTACCACGTTGTGAAATAAATATTCTAGCAATATATGTTCTTAATATTGCTCGATTGAATCTTAAAAATTGTTCTGATATTTTATAGAAGGAAAAAAGGAGAAAGAAGGAAGAAAAGAAAAGAAAAAGAAAAGAAAAGAAAATGAAAAGAAAAGAAAATGAAAAGAAAAGAAAAAAAAATTACAACATTTCCTTTTTTCCCGTAGCATAATTTTCTTATTCCATACGAATTTATGATTACACTAGGAATATTAACCGACGAAATAAGAACGTAAGTCGTACCGACGACGTTTCAGTTTTCAGAAGTCGCGGTCGTCAAGGAAAAAAATGGAAAAGAAAAGGGAGGTAACGGGTAAGAAAAAGGGTGATACTCTGGTAGGGGTAGAAAAATAAATTGGTTTGGCGACGTTGAATAGTGACTCGTCTTACGTCGAGTGTATCGTGGACGATCTGGGCCACGTTCCGTATGAACCAACGGGGCCCTCACAGCTATTTTCCCTCTGCTCTCGTCGCTTCCATTTCTCTTTTTATATATGCCACAGGAGCCATGGAACCTGTGGGAGAAGTGAAAGGGGTTGGAAAGCGTTTCAGCAACGAGCTACCACCTACTACGTGCTCCTCCTCTTATTCTTTCTTCCTCTATGCGTCAACCGATTCACCAACTATATATATATATATATATATATATACATACATACCCACACATACATACACATACAGCCGTGTTTGCATTTCTAACCACAGAGATCTGCCTTATACTCTCTTATTTCTCTCCTCCTTGAGCTCTCTATAAGGTAATAGAAAACATCCTAGGCTCGTGCCTGTCGTCGATACGAACTACACAGAATTGTAAATGAGCGTCACTCTTTCTATTCCTCTTTCTCCTTCTTCTCCTCTTTTTCCTCCTCCTTCTCCTTCTCCTCCTTCTCCTCTTTTTCCTCCTCCTCCTTCTCCTCCTTCTCTTTATATATTTCATCTTCGAAACTGCCGAGCCGATCTATGCGTCTCACGTGAGATCTGGCAAAGGGAAATCACAAAAAAAGAAAAAGAAAAAAGAAAAATAAAGAGAGAACAAAAAAAAATAGAAAAGTACTTTGAGGTAGGACCAAAGTCATTTTTATATGAAAGAAGAAAAATATATTCAACAGGAGGAATCGCTTTTGGTTGACATAGAAAAAAAAAAAAAAAGAAGAAAAGAAAAGAAAAGAAAAATATAAAATGAATGAAAATAAATAGATTAGGATAGACGTTCGAAAATGTTGAAAACGAATGGATGAACTCAATTATCGTTTCTTTGTTTCTTATTCGAATACAAAGAGAGAGAGAGAGAGAGAGAGAGAGAGAGAGAGAGAGAGAGAGAGAGAGAGAGAGAGAGAGAGAGAAGTAGAGAAATGAAAAGAGAAACGTAAGTTTAAAAGATGTAATTTTACGTGTCTTGTAGGAAAATATAGAAGAAGAGTGACATCCCAACGAGAACCAGAACTATTTTCACCTGCGAGCCTCCCTTCGCCCACTCACCCCTGCCGGTCCCCTCTTCTTTTCCGATCTCGTTTGATAAATTCGGAATTACGAAGCTTTTCCCGACCGAGCGTACCGTCACGTTCCAGAAAAAAGCTAGAAAATGTAAATGCGTCATCGTCCGAGTAAAACACGTCTCGCATGAAATAGGGAAAAATTTTTCCCGTACTATGGTAGCTCGAATATAACGCGTGTCTCTGCGAAATGTTATTTGAAACTCTTTAACGTTTATGATGAAAGAGAAGGAGGAAAGGAAAAAAAAAAGAAAAAGAAAAAGAAAATAAAAAGATAAGTAAAAAAACTTAAAAAAACCTTTCGAAAAATAACATTCGAATAATGGCGTGAAGTTTTATATTAATGTTCTTTACCTATTCCTAGCCATTCCTATCGGTCAAACTATTCGAGAAACTTTTACAAAGCATCAATAATCATCACCCAACATCACGTTTTGAGATATATTATTATTTCGCTATTTTCCTATTTGTAAATTGAACGTAATTTAAAATATAAAAAGTTCAACATCGATTATATTGTAAAATCAATTAATTCGTGACACAATATTGTTTTTAAAGAAAAAACAAAAAAGGAAAGAAAGAGACTTCTTTTGTGTGTGTGTGTGTGTGTGTACGTGCGTGCACACTTTCTTTTACTTTCTAAATAAAAGTCATCTCGAATTGTCTCTTTTTTAATATCACGAGATACATAATATCTTTAACACGCTATATTTTCAATAAAGCCACCATGATACGTGATAAGAATTTCGATGTATATATATATATATATATATATCTAGGTAGATATTTTTCTCGGTCGCACGCGTAAGCTCTTTAAAAACTCACGAGCAGCATCGAAACTTAAATGGAAACTACAGAAATATAAAGTTCGCTCTTACTTTGCCAAGAAAAGTAACGATCCCTTATCTTGCAAGAAAATCGAAGGTCCAACACAGTGTAACTTAACTCTACTCGAAAGCGAATGCACTTAACTCGTTGGAACATATTTCTCGGCTTAGCACCTTACATACATTCTCGGAAATTTATCTTTTAAAGAACGAAATAAAGCTTTATCTTTTTTATCGAGACCGTTCATTTTCAGAAAACACGATCCATTCAAAATTCACGGTCAATTTTCGGTTTTGCGATAACACAAATGCAGTTTACTCAGATCTGTATTCCCTCTCTCTCTCTCTCTCTCTCTCTCTCTCTCTCTCTCTCTCTCTCTCTTTCTCTCTTTTTCTCTTTCTGCTCTTTCTTGTCAACGATAGATTGCTTTCCTTGAAGATAAGTGAAACTTTACGATTGGATAGATACCGATACAAACTTGGAACGAGTCTTAGAAAAAGTCTTCCTTCTCTCTCTCTTTCTCTCTCTCTCTCTCTCTCTCTCTCTCTCTCTCTCTCTATCTATCTATCTATCTATCTATCTATCTATCTATTTTTGTTTCTCTCTCTCCCGCTCTTTTTTCTCCCTCTTTCTCTTGTTTACTTCCTAACTCCCTATCTAGCACTATCTATCTTTCAGTCGTTTTACAGAAGATATAGGTATGGGTAACCTAACGGCTTATTACTGATTCCGACTGTGCTGAGAGGGATCGGTGCAAATATAGATACTTGTCTTCTCTCTATCATGGAATTCCCACGTGATATATCCCAGGAGCAAATAGGATCAAGCGACACGAAAGATAAATAATTTGCCCTGACGTTGATACGAGTACATCATGATACTCTAATTTTAGATAAGAGAAAATCTCACTCTTTCTCTCTCTCTCTCTCTCTCTCTCTCTCTCTTTCTTTCTTAAAAGAGGACGAACTCAAAAGAAGAAGAGAGCCTTTTGACTTTTTCATTAAATTGCTGACGAAAGAAACACAGAGAATCGTAATTGAAATTCACGGTACCGTTATAACGTTAAGAGAAAATCCCATTAAATCCCGTACGAGAGCTCGATCGTTTTGAAGCCTACAATAATGATCGAAATAAAGATTACCCTTGAAATCGTTGATTAAAAGGAATGCACAAAATTCGAATTTGTAACGATGCGAAATTGAAAAGCTCGGGAATTTTACATTGGAGAAAAAAGAAGAGAAAAAATAAAAAAGGAAAGGAAAAATAGAATACGAAAAAATGCACCGATACTTTATCAATGCACAAATTGAAAACGATTTCAAATTTATATTATTAATTTGTGCGACCATCGTCGAGCTGATAACGAGAAAAAAAAGGGGGAAAAAAAAAAAAAGAAAAAAAAAGAGAAAAGAGGAAAAAGAGAAGCAGCAACTCGAATGTGCATTGTGTCGTGAATAAAGCGTCTTATACTTCTTGCCAAGTGATGCACGATAAACGCGAGTTTTTTTTTCTCTTTTTTTTTTTTTTTTTTTTTTTTTTTTTTTTTATTTTCTTTTTCTCTTTCGTTGTAGAAAAAGAGGGGAAAAAGTGCTCAATAACTTGGAATAACATGGTACGCTAAAAGTCTTAACAGGAAATACAGTGTTCAAGATGAAACAAAAATCATAGCTCGTAAGAAAGTAGATAAGAAGATATTGTGTATTGTGTCTTATGTGTGTATGTATTTATATATATATATATATATATATATATATATATATATAGAGAGAGAGAGAGAGAGAGAGAGAGAAAGAGACGAAAAGATAGGTATAAAAAAAAAGAAAGAGAATAAAAAAAATAAAAACGATAGAATTTCTCGAGCTAATGTTAAAACATCATTTTATCGGGTGTAAAATCCATAACCATAACATTTTCCTTCGCTGATACTTGCTAGTTTCGAAACGCTCGATTAACATCTAACGATGATGCTTCAAGGATAAAAAGTTGGTTTTATGAAAAATAAAAAAAAAATAAAAAATAAAGAAAAGAAAAAAAAAATAAAGAAAAGGGAAAGTAATTGGTATATAATTAGTATTTATTTAAACGTAAAAGACGTCGTTTCTTAAATTAATTCTAAAATGACGTTCTTATAATCATCGTTGTCCCTTTAGAAAGCAGATAGAAAGTGAATTTGACGAGACAAACGATAATTCTCAATAGGGATGTAAATTTTAAAGGCAATTTCACTCATGCCGTTTATTACGAGCGAGCGGTATTGCAGCAAACGGCAAGCTCCGTTTACTCGAATACCTAGAGAGACTAGAAATGTTAGAGATGGAAGAAGGGTGGTAACAGTAGTACTGGTGGTGGTGGTGGTGGTGGTGATGGTAGTGGTGGTGGTGTTGATAGTAGTTGTAGAGGAAACGAGTATCCGTCGCGAGCGAGCTTTGTACGTGGATGGACAGAATTATCAACCCCCGAAGGCTCATAACTTCTGCGAGTGCCATGTACTTCGTATGGTTCTACATACCTCTACTGTAAAACATGTACGTTGCCTCGTTATATATCTACCCAGCCATAGATAATATATGTGTAAATTTATCTAGGCACATATGCCTATAAACCATTGTATTTCTACAACACGTTGAAGAAAATTCACCGATCAGATTTCATGGAATTTCGATGATCCGATTACGTTGCTCGATCGATAATGTAAACCCGATCTTAAAATATCTATTAACTTTAAATAAAAGAGATCGTTCAAATTTCTATAAATATTTTCTATATCTCGAATCTTTATATTTTTCTCAGATATTTGTGAAAAATATTAAAAACTTTTTAATTCTTCAAAAATAAATAAATAAATAAATAAATAAATAAATATATATACATATATATATATCTTGTGATATTGATAAAGTTACGTGAAAAATATAGACGATTGAAAAAAAAAAAGAAAAAAAAATAAACGCACGAGAGAGAAAGAAACAAAAAATAAAAAAAAAAAGAAAGGAAAAAAAGGTTTATCATATCCCAGGCACCCGATAACTGTCTACTGTTTTTCGTTCTTTTTCATGAGAGCGCGAGAGAAAAAGAGAGAAAAAGAAATGACGCAGACACGAGAAAACTGCTTCAGGGAAAAATAAAGGTCGTGCGATAGGGAGAAAGGGTGACCCGACAGCGGCCGCGAGGGATGCTCGATTTAACCTCGGCACGGTAAGGAAGAGGAATCGATGGCTCGCGCACATCCGAGAGATAAATCCTCGATAACCAAGGAGACACCCTCCGTTCGAGCCAATAAGGGCTTGGAAAATACGCTTCCGGCTTTACCGATTTAGCGCCCATCCCTCTCTCTCTTGCGTACCTATCCTCTCGCGATCACGAGCTTATTTTAAAGAGGCTTATTTTTTAAAAGCGCTTGTTCCTCGTGAATGCCAGTCCGGCTGAGTACTTATCAAGGTCAATAAAGATTTTTTTTTTGTTGATATAAATAAGAAAATTTATAGAAGATAATAAAACAGATGAACCGACGTTCGTGTCCGTTATTATTTAACATTTATTAAATTTTTCTCATGTCACGTCCTATTCTTTCCTTTTTTTTCTTTTTTTATTATGAACTTAAAATGAAATATTTAATATATATGTGTGTACATATATATATATATATATATATATATATATATATATGCTAGTCCTTTTTCTATTATTGATACCTATTAATCGATATTTGAAATTTCTCTCGGATTACACGAAGTCAACAATGACAGAGTTTAACGAGTATTTTTTTTTTTTTTTTTTTTTATTGTTTTTTGTTTATCTATTTCTATCAATAAACTCTACGTATAAAATATCCAATTTTCTATAAATGTTAAGTTTTAAATTGCAAGGTTTCAAATAGTATCGAATATAATCTCTGACATTATAGATACATATAAATTCTAAGTCTCAAATAGCAACTTGTTAAATAACATAGAACAAATTGACTAATGTTACTCGCGATCATTAATTATGTAATAATATTTAGACACAAAAAAAAGAATGAAAAAAAAAAATGTATCCGATATAGAACACACAAGAGAGCTCGTCAAATAGATTACTATATATCGAGATTGATATTAATTGTCAAAATTAAACTCTTTGCTCGAGTCTTATATTCTCATGACTTTAAAAATATCTTCTTCTTTTTTTCTTTTGCGATAAATCATAGTAAGATGGATCACACAAAAACATAAAAAAAAAATGATACAACGAATTGTTGGATTCGTATTCGACCAGAGACGTTCGATCCTATGCGAATGAATAAAAGCAGAAAGCCAGATCTCTCTCTCTCTCTCTCTCTCTCTCTCTCTCTCTCTCTCTCAAATTGGCCATGCATCACCGACATGTTCCAACGAGCTGTCAGCACGATCGGGAGAGTCGTTGGAAATTTTTGAAAGGGAGAAAGAGAACGAAGGGTTGCGTAGCTGAAACTCGGTATAGCTCATAGTACGTACAGGATAGAAGCCGTAGGTGTACGTGTCAGCTTGGTAGACGGACAGCGAGCAAATACCTCGCGGATGTACGTGCTCCACCGTCGGAGGAAGATCTTGATCCAGCTGCTCGTTCCAGTAACGGAGGGTAAGCGTGGATACCGTTGCACGTATTCCTCGTATGCATATGCATAGGTTCTCCTATGCACGTTGCAAGAGACGATAGAGAATCTCTCTCTCTCTCTCTCTCTCTCTCTCTCTCTCTCTCTCTCTCTCTCTAGCTTTCTATCTATATATGTACGTATACGTATCTCCTTTCTCTCGACAGGCAAGACGATAAGTCATTGTCGTTTCTATCACACCCACCCCTTTTTCACGCTATATCATAGTTGGAATCCAGTCTTTGAATGTCTCTCTCTCTCTCTCTCTCTCTGTCTTTCTCTTTCTCTATCTATGTCTACAGATTTAAAGCTAAAAGTCTTTCTTTGACAAAAGTATTCAACGATTCATTTTCAAAGGAAAATTCTACGTTTGTTTGTTGGAATATTCTCATCGATCCATATAATCCAATTTAATCGTGAATTATTCTCATTAAATCGTATAATACGTTATTCTGCTTGTTAATTTTCTATCAATGGGATTTCAATTTTAATGGAATAAAAAAAAATAATTTTTCGCCCTTTCTTTTCTCTGTCTTTCTTTCTCTCTCTTTCTCTCTCTCTCTCTCTCTCTCTCTCTCTCTCTCTCTCTCTCTCTCTCTCTATTTCTCAGTCCTAAAGTAAGCGACACCTCGTAGAAATTCGTCGAGTTGAAACGCGTCGTTGCTTCTAAATAATCCAATCCATTTGGCACGTAAGCTCGGTGGTAATAGTCGCTCGACTGAGGATGATAAAGCAAGCGAGAGAAAGAAGAGACGGAGAAGGAGAATGATAAGGAGAAAAAGGAGAAGGAGGAGGAAGAGAAGGAGGAGAAGAAGAAGGAGAAGAAGAAGAAGAAGATGAAGAAAAAGAGGGGTGGGTTGAGAAAACGTCGAGACGCAGATGCGACGGGCGTCGCCGAAGAAAGTACGGCGACGTTTCGAAGCGAGCGAGTCGAGATGGAGCTTGGAATGGTGGCGTTCCATCTTACGTCGCCGGAGACAATATTGCTCGAAGACACTTTAAAAGTTCGATAATAGGAGCTACACCGGCCTTTTGCGAAATCCCAAACCAGACTCTCTCTTTCTTTCTTTTTTTCTTACTTTCTCTCTCTCTCTCTCTCTCTCTCTCTCTCTTTCTCTTATTTCCTCTTCTTTATATTCCTTCATCCATCTTTCTCTTTCTCAGCTTTGAGACAAGCAAAGAAAGAAAGAAAGAAAGAAAGAAATGAAGAAATAAATAAAGAAAGAAAATAACAGTCAGTTTAAGTCCACATTTCTCTTATATCTTTAGCTGCTAAAGCTGCCAAATCGTCGGTTTAACCGTATCACGTGCGTTTTTCTTAAAAATTACTATCACAACCTAAATCCCAAAAATTCCTTACTATTCCGTTACTCAATTCCGTTGAAATTACCTGCATCATGTGAATTTATTGATTCTTAAAGGATATCTTTATCGAGGAAGATCAAATTTGAGCCAGGTGTCAGTGCACGCAAGAGAGTGAAAGCGAAAGGAAAAGAGAAAGAGAGAGAGAGAGAGAGAGAAATAGAGATGTATTATAGATAGAAATAGAATAGAGATAGAAAGAGAAGAGAGTAACTCTTTACGATATCACTTTGATTCCTTCGTAAAATTCGATTCTTTCGTCCTATCCACTTTCTCCCTCCTTTTCTCTCTCTCTCTCTCTCTCTCTCTCTCAATCCCTCTTTTTTTCTTACTTTTCCATCCCTTTGGGAATCAAAGACCGAGGCACGTTTTAACGAGAGCAAGTGAGAAAGATAGAGGACTGAAATTTATGACCTAAAGCTTAACGAATCTATCGTTCCTCTCAGCGAAAAATCTCAACGATGAGAAGGATAGAAGGATGAGAAGAAGGACGAAGAGATGAGTATATATAACGCGTGAAGAGCTTTAAGGAGTTCGGTCAATGACCTGGAGAGAGAGAGAGAGAGAGAGAGAGAGAGAGAGAGAGAGAGAAACATGTATATACATATATATATATATATATATATATATATAGAAAGAGAGATGCTGGCAACATCCCATCGCTTCGGAAAGCCCTCTCAACGTCGGAAGCGTTACGTTGTGCCACTCTCGCCATCGATCAACTAGCAGGCAGAAGACCCTTAACCGTCGATTACTAATCGCTTTCTTGCAAAGCGAGCCGAGCATTTTTCAACATAATTCCAATTTCACTGGCTAGCGAGCGCAACGATGATGACGAAGAAGAATCGTTGTGCCGAACGGATAAGGCTTTTATAAAGACGAGAAGAGAAAAGAAATCCTGGTGTTGGTTCGAGTCGAAATATAATTCGACTCAGTCAGCTTAAAATGAATGAACATAAAAGAGAAAAAAAGAAAGACAGAGAGACAGAGAGAGAGAGAGAGAGAGAGAGAGAGAGAGAGAGAGAGAGAGAGGTCCATGGTAGACTCCACGAAGCCAAAACCGATTTGAATATCCAACTGAATTAAGACCGACTCACGGGCCATTAAGTCAAACGAAAGGAGGTGGAAACTTTTCTGCTTTTCTCGCTCGAGTTAAAAAAAAAAAAAAAAAAAAAAAAAAAGGAAAAAAAAAAGGAAAAAAAAAGTACGTGCGAGAATTTACGAGCTTGCAAACCTCTTCCTCTCCCTCTCCTCCACCACCTTCCCTCTTTTCTACCACAATCTAGCTCCTTCTTGAGAGAGCTTGACCTCTCTTAAAAAAAAAAAAAAAAAAAAAAAAAAAAAAAAAAAAGATAAATAAAAAGAAAAAATGAAGTGGAAAAAAAAAGAGAAAAGGGAAAAGTAGAGAGAAGAAATAAAAATAAAAGGAAAAAAAAAAAATGATCTACCACGAAGCTCGAATATCTCTACACTTTCCTCCTCTTTCTTCTACTCTTTCTTTTTTGTTTTCTTTTGTTTTCTTTTGTTCTTTTTTCCCTTCTTTTTTCTAATTTGCCATTTTCCCCCTTTCCTTTCCAGCCCCACTCCTCTCACCATATCCTTTTTCATTCACAAAGAATTTCCATTCCGTTCTTTTTCCACTTAAAGAAGAATCCGAAAATCAATAAATCTAATCGCATATAACCGAGTCCTATTCGGGATTTTTATCCAAAGAAAATATCCCATAAGAATCTCTTTCTCTCTCTCTCTCTCTCTCTCTCTCTCTCTCTCTCTCTCTTTCTCTCTTTCTCTCTTTCTTTCTTTCGTTTTCCTTCGTTTTCTATTATACATCACATAAGAAATATTCTATCGATACGAAAGGAATTTCTTCACAAAAGGATGAAGACGGCTGAATCAAAAAGGAAGAAAAAAGGAATAATAGAAATAAAAGAAAATAAAATATAAAGAAAAGAAAAGGAAAAGGAAGGAAAAAGAAAAAAAAAAAAAAAGAGAAAAGAAAAACTTCGTTCCATTTGACATTTTCAAAGGTAGAACGAAAAACGAGTTTCGCATAGAAGGACCCGTCGAAAATGTAAAACCAGTACGACAAATCATTCTACCGACGCGAAATGACGCGAAACCGAGAGCCAATCGAAAAGCTCGTAGCATCGAACTCGTAGCGAGTTTTCAGTGATCTCGCGACTGCCAGCTGTATTTTTAATCGGTCCAGGCCGCCGGCCGAACGAGCAAATAGGTAATTTATCACGCCATCCAATCGGCCCTTTTCTCGCGTTCACGCGTTTGGTTACGAAGTTCGAGGATCGTCGTCAACAATGCCGGATTAACGGGCATCAATTTTACACGCGAAACGACGAACGCATTCGGCCATTCGTGTTCGACCTTTAAAGCTCTTCTCCGAGACGATTCTTTCGTACAATTTTTCTTTCAAATGAGTACGATCGAACGATTGAACGATCGATCGATCGATCGATCGATTTATTTATCCAACGAACATGCTCGTTTCGTAGATTTATTTTCCCACAAAACGAAAGAAAAAAAAAAAAAAAAAGAAAGAAAGAAAAAGAAAAAAAAAAAAAAACGTACAAATGCGGGAAGAACGACAATAATTAACATTTCATATTTGTACTCGAGTATTCGAGTAAGCTGCAATAAAGTCAGAATGTTTACACGTGAGCTGGATAGGGGATGAGACTTCTGTATATGTTAATCGCAAGCGACAATTACCCAGACTGATCAAATAATTATTCAAGTAAGTATAATTTAATGCGCTACAAATTGCATGACAAAATTTACGAATGTCGCACGTTTAAGTAAGTACATATACCATCCATGGTCAAAGTGATAATTCTAAAATTACGAAACGTAGGAAATATGATAAAAAGTGAGAAAAAATATTTATTTACGTATTACATCTCGGTAATATTCACGCATCGATTATTTCAAGTGGAACATGCACTGGATGATGTACGATCGTATAACGACAGAAATGATCACGGGGATCGGGAGAAAAAGAAAACGACTGGACTCGTTCGTTCGATTCGTCAAAGATAAACGCGGCCGAGATACGCGCTGGAACGTATACGTCGTTGATTTTACGTGTCTCGCTAGCCGAGCATGACCGAATCGAGAGAAAAAGAGAGAGAGAGAGAGAGAGAGAGAGAGAGAGATTCTTCCGTAAAAAGTCGCTCGTCGATCCCCACATATGTGTATGTATACATACACGCATACGCGCGCGCGAATGAACATGTACATATATATACATATATATATATACACATGTACATTCGACAGAATGAAAAAAATGGTCGTCGACGAGCTAGCTAGCTAGCTTTCTACCCGATCGCGAGAAAAACGTGGAAAAGGCTGATGGAAAGATTGAAGGAAAAAGAGAAAGGGAGAGATACGAGTGTCTAGCCATTTCGTAGATCAGTCTGGAAAAGCTAAAAAGTTGGACTCGCGAAGCGTGAAAAGCTCCCTTCCGTTAAGATGACACACGTGTGTATGTATTTACAAAACGTATTTACGTATAACTGAGCTTGATTCGAGTAAACAAGCATTACGCAAGAAAGACTTCCCGTTTTCTTTTCTATCATTGATATTTTTTTTTTTTTTTTTATCTTTTTTCTAAACTATCTATTGCTACAGGTTATATTAATAATGAATATGCTACTCGCATATACAGCAACATCGGCAGCATGACTTATTACCATTTTGTGGATAGTCATGTATCTGTCTCTGTCATTCTTTCTCACTGTTCTGTTACACTACGTATATACGTAGGTAGCTGATATGTACTTTCTATGTATCTATGTATATATGTATATATGTATATATGTATATATGTATGTATGTACGTGCTCGCGTTTACAAAAATATCCTATGCTTTTCCACGTGCTCGTTGCACTTATCGAAACAAAGCCTCCAAACGAAACGTGTTCGACAGTTTCGAGAAATATCGCGAGTCTGCCTCTATACGTTTATACGTGTTTGCATGTGTTCAGGTAAATATACATACATATACAATCCGGAACGAATGACGAATGGCCTCGAAACGGAAATGGCTGACCGAACATGTATCTCTCTACTGATAAATAAGTAAATAAATTTCCGAACAGACAAGTTCGCTCTTTGCCGACGCTGATCGTGTCTTCGACTTCCTCATTGCGTTTCTTTCAACGATAAATTTCTCTCTCTCTCTCTCTCTCTCTCTCTCTCTCTCTCTCTTTCCTTCTCTCTCTTTTTCTCTCTCATGTCTTCTGCTATTTCATTCTAAAAAAAAAAGTAAAAAAGAATATTTTTCCCTTACGCTCCAGGCATTTCCACTAATATCCAATTTAACTCGTCACAATCCTAAATATCTTAATGTTACTTTTCAACATTGAAAAATATCTAAAATCCTAAAAAAGAAGGAGTATACCTATGTCGTCTAGTAAATCGTGTTCTCATCGATCATTTGACTTGGTTATCAATAAACGTTGCTTACCTATATACACAGATACATATAAACATAATATATATATATATATATATATATATATATATGTACTTGTAATCTAATATCGTTCCTATTCAATATATATGATTCTTATCTTTTCAAAAAAAAAAAAAAAAAAAAAAAAATAAGATGGCGTTCAATACGCTCTTATATAATTTATATCGAATCCTTTTATTATTCGGTGATCCAACAGATTCTCATGCATTTATTTATGGAAAATTTCGTTGAGTTAGCGAACTATATATAATTCAGCTAGTAGGGAATCGTTCCAGTTAGCAAGGAGACATCGTGTATCCGTGACGAGAGCCGTTGCGGATTTACATTCGCAACTTTTGCAGTTTAAAGCTAGATATCTGTACATTTCCTATCCCATATCTACATTTACATTTACGTGCATATATGTATATAGATATATATATATATATATATATATATATATAGATACACGCATACACATATATTTATACATAGGTAGATAAATCGTATGCGAAGAAACTCTCGACGCGGGAGAATTCTCTCTACACACTAGATGGTACACCACGACGTTGTTTAGATCTCACCAGTACTTCCCACAGTTTCCTGCAATTCGATCATCCTCTCTCGCAAAATTTTCCACCATCTAAATATTTCATTAACACGTTCTCTAACAGCTGCTATTCCCGACCAAACCTATCTTACATTTCAATCGTTGAAACTTGTTTTCAAACTGATAACATTACAAAGTAGATTTTATAGAATTTGACGAATTATTAATCGGAAAATGAAAATATAAATGTTGGAATAGTAAAAGTTGTGTAACATATAAAAACATGTCTCTCTGTGTTGATCATAAAATTCGACCGTTCGGTCGATTTATTTCTTTCTTTTTTTTTTTTTTGCTTTTTTCTTTTCTTTTTTTTACAATTATTTCTCTCCTATTTTTACAAAATCCTGAGAAAATATTTCAACGATCTATTTTGTCGATTATTCGTTTAGTACAAATCATAAAGGATATTTGTGAGAGAGACGAATGAATAATTAATATAAAAACAAAACAAAGAAATAATTGAGAATTAACAGAATATGAAATGAAAATATGTTAGCGTTTTAATATATCCATTTATGCGTCCCATGCATTTCAATTTTGACAAATAATTAAATAATTTCTCTTTTTTTATATATATTTTTTTTTGTTTTTTTACATACAACGAATATTTTTATCTTTTGATTTTGAACAACCAGCCACTATCATAGTGTAGGAAGTAGGAGACACGTTCGAAGGACGACGATGGTTTCGTCCCGAATACAAGCGGATAGTTCTGTAATTGTGTAATCCGGATGATAACGCAGATTAAGTTCGTCGTCGAAATACCAGGAGTTAATCGTATTCACGAGATACACGCTACTTCCCCCGAAGCGTATAATTATCGCAGCCACGCGTTTACCATTTACCTTAGGACAGACTCGCTACCTCCGAGGCAAAACTAACGATATCGAATGTCCTCCTTTCTTAGAGACTGACTATTATGAAAAATAACTTTTGTTTCTTTCTTGATAAAAAAAAAGAAAAAAAGAAAAAAAAAACCATTCGATTTTATCGCGTCTCGACAATTTATAAATCTATTTTAGAGATGACAGAATTGTTATCGTATATATGTCTGGATATATAAATATAAAATTATACGATTATAACTACATCGTGATAATAAGATGATACGATAGAAATAATGTGATTATATTAATGTGATTAATGATCGAATTAATGTATTCATAAATTTTCTTCTCGATGGATAAGATACAGAAGACGATAATTTTTTTCATTTTTGTTTTTTTTTTTTTTTTTTTTTTTTTTTTACATAGGACTTAAATTCTTACCGTAAAGTATGCTTTTGATATACGGGATGTCAGAAAAAAAAAGAAAAAAAAGAAAAAAAAAGAAAAAAAATCTCAAAAACGTTTTAAATGAAATCAACAAAAGTGAGCGGCGAAATTATTGATAACTTTCTCTATTCGATATTGTTAAACGAACTATCATGTTGATTACTACAAGAAATAATGCTTATTTCCTCTTCACCTATCTCTATAATATTCTCCACTATCCATAACATAATTCGCAATATTAGGATATCACTTATTAATAATCTCATTAACATCGTTAGAACACTCTTTGACTAAACTTGTGAATAACAACGGACCATTAGCGCCACATCGATTATAACAAGAGAGGCTGCTATTTTACACTGTTACGCGAGCCTACTAACGGAGCGTTCCCAGCAATTTGAAAACACGAGAAAGGCCTCCGGCATCGAAGCGACGCATTGCCCTGAAAGCTCACTAGCCATCAATCGAATTATCAATCAGCCGCCTCTGCCGGCGATTGTTAATTAACAATAACAAGGCAAGCCAATTAGAGTTTGCATCGGAGAGTAGCGGACTGACTGACTTTCTCTCTCTAACACATACATACACTCACTCTCTCTCTCTCTCTCTTTCTCTCTCTCTCTCTCTCTCTCTCTCTCTCTCTCTCTCTCTCTCATTCTCTCTTGCTCTTTCTCATTCACTCACTCTCTCTCTATCTATGTATCTATCTATCTACGCATCTACCTCTCAATCTATCTGTGTCTATCCATTTCTATCTCTCTCTATCTCTATTTCTATCTCTATTTCTCTTTCTCTCTCTCTCTGTCTCTCTCTCTCTCTCTTTCTCTCTCCTAGATCAACCAACAGAGAAAGGGCTTCAACTCGCGCAAAATGATTAACCCTTACAGTACAAGCATCACAGTACATATACATATATACACATGCACACAAATAAACACATGAATAGAGTGGGACACACGCATACATTTATGTCCAGAAACGAAGATTATCGCGTGCGAAGCTAGATGAACAAAAACAAAAAAAATGAGAGAGAGAGAGAGAGAGAGAGAGAGAGAGAGAGAATGAAACGACATTCATGTCGAACAATAGACGTATACGCAAATAGCTAGAACAGTTTTTTCGTCTAATTTACCTGCGTTCATTGTTGGTTGTCTTTGAATGAATTTTATTCTCTCTCTCTTTCTCTCTCTCTCTCTCTCTCTCTCGCTCTCTCTCTCTCTCTCTTTTCATTATTCTTTGAAATTCGGACATGGGTAAATATATGAATGTAACAACAAACAAACTTTTTCATTGGAAATTAAATATCATATCCATTGTATTTGATTGCGAAAGAAAATCGGAAATATTTATTCAAAAAACGATCGAATTCGCATCAAATAACACGTAAGGATGAAAGCAACACACGTTTTACCACATTTTCAGAGAGAGAAAGAGAGAAAGATAGAGAGGGGGGGGGGGAGAGAGAGAGAGGAAAGTAGGATTTTCGAGGGCTCGTAGTAATAATAAAAGAAAAACAATCAAACAAACAAAAAAAGACCATCCGCAAAACACGAGGAAAAGAGAGGAGGTATCATAAAAAAGTTTGGTATATAAAAGTTTTCTTATCTCAACAAAATATTTTGGTATTCTATGTTCTCGACCAAGTTTCCATATTAACTCTCTGTGCTCTGAGCTTCGCAAATTCCTGCGTGGCTTCCATTTGCCATTTTGAGGGTGGAATCGAGTGGCAAGGGAAGGAAGAGAGATAGATATCGATCGATTCAAACTACGGTAAACTATTAAAGAAACAAAAAAAAAAAAAAAAAAAAAAGGATAAAAAAAGAAGAGAAAAATAAAATTTACATCGATAGTTTATACAAACTGTACAACGTATAGCTTAAAAACAAAACAAATAAATAAAAAAAAACAAACAAACAAATAACAAAAAGAAGGAAAAAACAAAAGAAAAAAATGAAAAAGGAAGAATAAAAGACAACCAAAAGAATCGTCTCTTCGATTACTCTCATTATCGACAAAGTGAATGTACAATGAAAGAAACAGAAATATATATATATATATATATAACTCGATAATTTAAAGTCCAATTCTCGATATAAATATACCCTTCTGTTTGTACGATATTAACAAACTTATTTTTTGTTTTGTTTTTGTTTTTTTAATACAAGCTCAAGAACCAAAATCTTTTCTCTCTACAAACGGAACGATTTACTTTCGGGAAAAGGTCTCTGTTTATTCATATTCGTAAGCATCCTTATAGAAGCGAAATCGTATAAAGAGCTTCGTCCCGTCTTCGGAAACTCGTCGAACTTCCATTCGATTTAGCTCGTAACGTCCGTAGTATATCGATATAATCAAGAGTTTGGCTCGTATAGCACGTAGCCGTAAGGAACGAAGGTAAGTTTCTCTACGAAGCTAAGCCCACCCCCTTTTCGCCGACTTTTAGTTTTAGCATTTTCGTTTCTTGCCACTTCAGCTTCGACTGCTTTCTCTCACTCTTTCACGTGTACACATAAACACGCACACACACAAACACACTGAGAGAAAGAGACGGAGAGACACAAACGCTGGCATTTGCGCGCGCGTAACTCCAACCGAACTCAAATCTAAATTTCGACGTAGGAGAATCGCGAGTACGAGAGCAACGCCGCTTGCCGTTTTAATGGGCGTTCAGATTAATAATGACGCTGGTACAAGCACTTTCCAACTTCACGGCATACTCACGCCGATGAGAACGAGCGAATACCGCGAGAAGGAGCTCTAACTAGATATATATACATACATAAAATATATACGTATATATATATATATATATATATTTATTGTATGTATATACGTATGTATGCATGTATGTATGTATGTATATTAAACGCGTTCTTATGCTCGTATTGATGTGCTAGAGTACGGTTGATGTGTTCTCTGACTAACCATCACTACATACAAGCTCGAATATCACGATTTTATGGTACATGCATCCACACCCTCCAACGAACGATCCAACCCTCTTCTTCAGGAATTAACGCCTCTTCATAATAACTATGATTTAAATGCATCTTGCCACTATCTTTGATCGTTTCGTTGTTTTTGTGACCTCTCTCGTTTATATTACGAAGGAAAAAAAAAAGGAAAGAAGAATTATAATAAACAATTGTTTTTCTCATTCTTTTCTTATAATTTATGATTTTCTTTATATTAATAATTTAAATAATTAATAATTTAAATATATATATATATATATACATGTATAAATTGAAAGCTTTATCAATTATCAGAGACATTTAACTATTTAAAAATACGCCAGTACCGAGCGGCACCAATCGCAATTAACGTTTAATGATTACTGATTCGCATTCTACATTCTACATGCTCTATGACTGAGTAATGATCACCGATTTGACCTGTCGTTCGATCGAAATTAATCCTCGTGAACAAAGCTACGAGAGAGGACGTCAAATCGGTGGGACGCGTTAACGCTATGGATGATAACGAACGTTAAGTAAACGGTACTCGTCGGGAGCCACGAAATTATGACGATATTTCATATCGAACTTCGACGATCGTTCCTATAAACGTCAAAGTTTGTGAACGATAGAACTCCCCCTTCCATCCTGTATAACGAATCAAACTGTTATTATAGAAGGTAAAGTAACAGTATTAAATGACAGATACAATATTTTAACTGAAATTATTATTCGTTTTCATTTTCTTTTTCCTTATAAAAATTAAAATTGATCCGAAATTTTAATAAAACTTTTTTTTCACTTTTTATAGAAACTTTAAATGCCCGACAATTAAAACGATCGTGACGAGCGGAGAAGAAGAAAAAGAAGAAGAAGAAGAAGAAACCGTTCAAAAGAAAAAGAAAAAAAAGAGAGAGAAAAAAAAGACGCGCGTTAACTAATCCATTATAAAAAGAAAAAGAGGTCGCAAGAAGAAAGACGTTAAAACCGATTCTCAGGATTCTGTTCTGATATGGCGCATGTTTGCTCAAACATCGTAAGATCGATGAAGGTAAAAGAATATGAAGGATTGACGTTGAAGAAGAATAAAGCGAGAAGAAGCTTTCATTTCTCTCGCGATATCGCGCGAGGTTGTTCGATCGTCCCTTGGCGAATAGCCGACGAGAAGTAAATTTATCCTAGCGATAACAACGAGATGGTTCGTTTACACAGCGTCACGCGGCATAATCTAATGCGACTCTGGTGCAACTCTGGTAGCCTTTAAGAAAACGGAAGAGCAGCTCCTTGTTCCTTACTCTCGAGAAATTTCATTGTCTCATCAGGATAATGTTCTCCTTTCTATCTAACCCCATCCCCACCTTTCCTTACCTCGTACCAATCCCATCACCTTACCTCCCCTTTTCAACCATCCCCTTGATTTTCATGCAAAGTCTTCGACAGCATAACTCGTTGATGTAATTCTGCATGAACGATAGAGCCAAGGTGCTTGAATTCATTCGAAATTTCTTTTGTCCTACTCTTTCTTAAGCAGTCTTTGCTTTTCTTACACTTGGACAGATCTCAGATACCATCCCAAGAATGCCTCGAGCTATCTTTTTAAATAAACAAAATAAAGAAGAAAAAATAAAAAAAGAAAGAAAGAAAGAAAGAAAGAAAGAATGGAAGGAAGAAAGAAAAAAAAAAAAAAGAAAGAGAAAAAGACGATAGAATACACGTTCCCTATTTCAACCTCGTCTTCATAATTCTCCTGAGTCAAGGAAAAGAAAGCACGGAATTTAATGGCTGCTCGCAAACTGTCGTATCTAGCGATGCGTTCTATCTCGCGAAAGAGAGTATACCGGAATTGTAGAGAACTTGGTGAGAGTTGAAAGTGTTGGTACGGTCAATAAACGATTATATATATATATATATATATATATATATATATATTTATTTATTACGACATCTCATCCCTCCAATTACTTTGATTTATTGTCACTGTGCTTATCCCATGAACGCTCGTAACCTTTAAGATACACGCCTACATGAAGTCGATCCTAGTGTGTCTGTCGAAATGTCTCTCGATTTCTGAGAAAAATATTTCTCTCTTTTTTTTTATATTTACTTCGTGTATTAATTTCAATTGATCCTTTGATTATCGATGAAAATGATTAATAGGAAGAGAACTTCAAAGATAGAACGTTTATGATTAAATATGTAATCTATTATTACCACAAGAAATTAATCAATTAACGTAATAACACATAATACATGATATATATATATATATATATATATATATATATATATATATATAATTAAATATTTATACATATGTACATTATACATATATAAAATGCATATGGGTTACTCAGTATTGATTTCTATGTCTCATTGAGGCATAGAAATTAATCGATATAATTTTAGTATCACCGATGGCATAGATACTAATTAATGTCATATAATAAATTAATTAATATCTCTCACTCCCTTGTATATCATATAACAATATACTACAAATAAGTATATTACATGCTCTAAAACAGTAAAATCTAATTATTTCTTAGATACAAGCAATAGATTAGACGATCGAGTAATAAACGATAGCAATGTTTGAGAGTAACGTGATTTATTCTAGCTCGGAGATAACTCAGAAAAGAGGTTGAAGGTTAGAGAGGAACCTGGTACTCGCTACTCTATCGTAAGCATCCGTAAGCGTGAACTGCTTTCTATTCCCTTACGTGGGAATACATTTCGTACGATTCGAGAGAGCACGTTTACTTGCCGATTCAATTTTCGCACCTGATAAGACGCGATACCGTTACGATAACAAACCGCAAATCTCTCTCTCTCTCTCTCTCTCTCTCTCTCTCTCTTTTCTCTCTCTTTCTTTCTACAACCATACGTGATTTTCTACTATCTTTTTCTATTATTCGACTAAAAGAAAAACAGAAAAAAAAACACACACACATAGAAAACAAAATGAATAAGAAAGAATTTTATTATTCCTTCAGATTTCAAAAATTGACCCAAATCAAAATTTCCATCGGTTATCCAAAATTCCGTTCACTATCCATAAATTCATTTATAATTCTGATATAATAGGATTATCATTTATCTAAAATCTAATACCTAAACATTAGAAACTGACTGATCGAAGTATCAGGTGTTTGCTAATCTCCAACTATATATCAGAGGAATGTTCTTAATCAGAGCATGCAATCCATCGAATAAGGATATTAATCGGATCTATACGCATATTAAAAAGCTCCAAGTTTATACTATCCGTAAGAACTCGTCTTCTTAAAAGTTAAGTTCCTTTCAATTTAAAGATTTGCCAAATTTAAAATTCTCTCTCTCTCTCTCTCTCTCTCTATCTCTTTCTCTTCATCATTCTCTTTCTCTCTCTCTTTTTCTCTCTCTCTCTCTCTCTCTCTCGCTCTCTCTCTCTCTCTCTTTCACTATTAAACTTAGCAAATAATTTCTAAAAAGAGAAAAAGAGAAAGAAAGAGAGAGAGAAAATTCTCTATCTGTTCGTACCAAACTCATAAAAGATAGACAACGTGGTTGACGATAGAGCACGTTCGAAGGAAAAGGGTGGAGCCCTTTTTTTTTTCATTTCTTTACTACGTCGCGCCGTGACATAAACTTTAACTCCGGTCAAACGGCCGAGAAAACGGAAACTAACCGAACTGTTTCTCTCACTCTCTCTCACTCTCTCTCTCTCTCTCTCTCTCTCTCTCTCTCTCTCTCTCTCTCTCTCTCTGTCTCTCTTCTTTTTCTTCAACAAGGACGTAGTACGGCTTAACGACGAAAGTTTATACTGTACTAGGCGGACGCGTAAATTACGAGAACGTAGTTATATCTTCGTTGAGAAGATCTCTCTCTCTCTCTCTCTCTCTCTCTCTCTCTCTCTCTCTCTCTCTCTCTTGCATGCGCACAGATTTATACACACATACACATACATACACACACATACAGACATATACGCATACATATACATACAGACTCGAGCGTTTTAAATCCATGTCGTAAAAGTCAAAACGGTAGAGTGGACACATAGGTTGGACACTTCGATCGAAATGTCAAGAAAAACGGAGAGAAATTCTTCCTTTCCGATTCGAGAATCGTCAATCTTTACGTCGATCTTGAATTCTAGGTAGAGATATCAAAAAAAAAAAAAAAAAAAAAAAAAGAAAAAGAAAAAAAGGAAAAAAAAAGAAAGAAAAGAAAATAAAAAAGAAAAAAGAAAAAAGAAAATATAAAGATACATGTCGGATCTCTCAAGATGCGAATTGCTATATAAAATACAACGGACGTACGATCGATAACAGAAGAAATTTTTATCTTTTTTTATTTTATTCTATCTTTCCTTTCTCCGTCCGCCTGTCTCCGCCTCCGCCAACGTTTCCACCATCGCGATCTTCTCAATCTTTTCTCTATCCCTATTTCTACTACAGTTTCATTTCTTTTCACAAACTACTACTTGTTTATCTTCCAACTCGAATCTTTCTTTTATAAGTATTTATAATGCACTATACTTCTATCCTTTTGTCCATTAAACGTAATATCTCGTTTTAATATTAATTCCTTTATTTTTGTCTTTTCTTTTTCCTTTTTATTTTCTTTTATTTTTTTATTTCTTTTTATTTTCCCCCTTTTTTTTCTTTTTTTTTTTTTCTTTCTTTCTTTCTTTCTTTTTCTCCTTTAATCCAAATTAATAGATTCCTCGCGTTTAAAATAAGAAAATTACAAATTTTCACATGGCAGAAGAATCATTATACAGATATTCTCTTATCGTGAGGTCCGATCTCTATTCGTTGAAGTCGATCAAGTGATAAGGAATGGAAAACGAGAAGAGGGAGCGAAGGAAAATGAAAAAAAAAAAAAGAGAGAAAAAGAAAAGAAAAAAAAAAGGAATAAGAAGAAAGAGAAAAGCTCTCAACGTTAACGAACGTATACGTTCGTTCCTCTCAAAGGAAATCATTAAACGTAGTCACTCTCACTCTTTCTCTCTTTCTCTCTCTCTCTCTCTCTCCCTCTCTTCGTTTCTTTCCTTCTCCTCTTCTTTCTAAGCTCCAAAGTAAAAAGAGGTTATGCATTTTCAGGGAAAACTATACTATACCATGGCCAGGTCGACCCGGATTCGATAAAAAGGGACCAAATGGGATATGATGATGGCCGATCGTCGTCGACGTTGTAACTCACTTTGCACATCCTATTCTCCCAACACAGTTATGTCGTTTGACAATACGACTCCTACGACTTACGTAAGAATCCGAAGCTCTACGAATATATTCGATTATCTTCGCTTAAAGCATCATCTTCTCTTTTATATCTTCTTTTATACAAAATAGGAACCTTATTGTATATCAAGTAAAAACGAAAAAGTAAAAATAAATTTTTTTTTAATCAATGAATCGATTAATTAGCCAGTTAATTGTTTACGTTACGAAGAAGATAATATTACCTACATTTTAACTTTAACTAATTATCTAATTAATACATACATATATATATATATATGTGTGTGTGTATATATATATATATGTTTATTAAGTAATCTTATACAATTTTTCTTGCAAAACTATCGATTATATATATATATACTTATATATATATATATCGATATGTCAAAGATATTTATCTACGCCTTACATGATCAAAAATGATTCAGTCAAAAGTTACTCGAATCAATAATAAAAAATAAGCTTCTTTTTTACGTTGGAACATATTCGATAAGCTCGACGGCCATTCTGTTACCTCGCCTTGATGCTCTCCGTTCTTACGTTAGATACGACACGTTTCTATGTGTTCCATGTTACCATGGGGGTCTCTAGTCAAAATTTATGCCGTTCTTGTACTCGCTATTTCTGTCAAATATTTCATAAAGCTCTAAGGCTGGCTGGTCTATCGGTCGAAAATAGTAACTGAAAAATATCATCATTTCCACACTCTTATTGGCCTCTCTTCGACTGAGTTTTTCTTTTCCTTTTTATTCTCCTTCTTTTTCTACGTATATATATATATATATATATATATATATATGCATATGAATCTTCCACTATTTCGTTCCGTGTTGTTAACCACGAGAAATACTCTTCTCTTGAATAACACCCTTCATAGCTTGTACGATCATGAATACAGTGAAATGAAAATCAAAAATCTACGTGAGTCACCACAATATCGTAATCAGGGATTTTTTAAAAGAGATAGGTAAAAAGAGAACGTGAGATTTCAGCTCCTTTTAATAAACATCATATTTTCTATACCTACTAATTTCTACTACAATTACTGCTATTAATACTACGTTCTATTATTTTTAAAGTTAAGTCTATGAATATGTGAAATTTAGATTTGTCAAATCGAAACCGAAATCTACGTCCTTTCGTGTAACTTGAATTCGAGGACGCAACGATGCGTACCTATTGCTAAACTCCATTGTGTTTCGCATCCAACGTGAGCTTACCTTTTCTCAACTTCTGCATACAGAAGGTTATTCGTATTCAATGATTTGTAAAGTTTGGAGAAAGCTACATCGAGCGTGATTAGGAAACGAACTCAATGTTCTCTCTCGATTATTCGAATAATCATTTGAATTATAAACGTCAAACTTTTCTCCATTTGAATAGTTTCATATCCAGTACGTTAACTTTCATTTGAAAAAAAATAAAATTTGAAGATATTAATTAATCTTTAAGCTTTTTCCATTTAACCTTTATATAGAGGATAAAATTTCATCTTATACAAAATGTTGCTTTTTCAATGTTATTCAATATTACACGTGATTGTTTGTTAACGTAATAAATTTTTTGCTTTTCTACTAATATTGAATAATACAATATTTGATCGTTTTATTTATTTATTTATTTATTTTTAATATATGAATAAAAATTTACTTAACTAAAATTTATCATTCGTGATAAATATCTATTAAGCATTATTTTTGAAAATATATTTTAAAAGTAAATATGTATATACATTTATCTTTAAAAAACGGGCAAATATTATTAAAGATAAATATATATATATATATTATTTATTTGGTTATTTATTATATACAATTAATTATTGTTTATTTTATTAAAGAATAATTGGATACAATGTTTTACGATTATTAAATAGGTTAAAAAAAAAAAAAAAGAAAAGAACATTATTCTAATCGTTCGAGAGGAAAAACATGACGTTCGTGTTTCATTGTAATTTATTTGCAAAATTAAATTCCAGTTGTAATATTCTGTAAAAGGAAGTACCGAAAGATTTTGTTAAAATACTTCCAGTTGAAATGCTTAATTCCATTATATCTTAAGACAGAATAAAGGGACACACCCATATAAGTAGAAGAGTCCGAGTTAAAGCGAAAAGAGAGAACTAATTGCAAGTTAGTGTTCGCGACGATAAAACGTCGACAAAGCCGGAAGACACGACAGGTACCTAATAGTTCTCGCTTTAGTTCCAGTCAGCCTTTCGATTTATGACGACAAAGCAGCACCTCGTAGACTTAATTAAAGGAGTCACGTTTTACATTTAAGATATTAATCTCTAATCGCAAATTCGAACATGAAAGAAAATACAAATATTTTTTATTAAAGAGAGAAAAAAGAGAGTGAGAGAGAGAGAGAGGGAGCGAAAACAAGATAAAGGAAAAAAGAATGAGAAAAAAATTTTTTCATTCAATTTAAAATAAATTTTTCATTTTCATTAAACGTCTGAGCATTAACGAGACGTTTGATGCTTTTCTTTAAAACAATTATATTACAGAATGTATCATAAAAATTATGATCGATCAAATTGAAAGATCGTAAATAGCAATGGAAAAATTTATTACAACGGAAAGCTTAAGAATAATTGTAATTAAAAAAAAGAATTTTTTTTCATAAAAATTCATTCTTCGTTTGTATAAACGAACGATTTTTAGAAGTAAACGAAATCTCGTATATGCTTAGTGCGAGAAAATTGAGAACTTTACCTCTAGGGAATAAATTGGATGATTGTAGTACGTCATACAAATAGCACGTATATAACTACATCCACCTATACATATCTTTACATACGTGTATATGTCGAATACAGTACGTAGAATCATGTCGTTAAGTTATAAGTTTGTCTGTTAGAGTTTGTAATAAAGTAGATCGTTGAAGGCTAAATAGAAGTAACTTTCCCCTTCGCGACATATTGCGCGGTAGCATTATTTCATTCGTTCGTAATACGTTTCTCGTGCGGAGAGAATGGATTATTAAGAGTAATAATGTCGGAACAACTGCCTCGTTAAAATTCAAAAAGAAGAAGGGATAAAGGAAGAAAAAAAAAAAAGAAAAGGAAAAAAGAAGAATTATTAACCGAACGATCCGGTAATTTAAAACGTTGCACCAGTTCAGAAAAGACTAATTAATATTCTTATAAAGCATGAATCATTATAAATGCCTAATTAAATACATCTTCTTGATTACTTTTATTACTTTCATTTCTTTCAATTTATAATGGTATATCCTTCGACACTTTTCAATACATTTAATAATATCAAACCTACCGATCCGTTCGTTCCCAAAAGATTCATTATTAAATCATCTTATAGGTAATGGATATTTCTGTTATAAAATTTCATTGATAATTAGTTTTCATTACTAAAACTATTCATAAATAAATTCCCGAAATTCTTTGGGAATAATCAAATAAGAATATCATAGGAAGCACAAAACAATGCGATAATTAAATCGATTTGATCGAGAGAAGAACAACGTTATCGTCAAATCAATGGAAATTCATTTTGGTCTAATATAGCAACCCTCTCTAAAATCATCATATATATATATATATATATATATATATATATATATATATAATGATTTTAACGAAGAAGAGTTATCTCATTTGAATTTCGAAGGACTATCGAGAATAAAAAAAAAAAGGAGGATTTATGAGCACTTACTCAGCAACCACAAATTACCCATTAGTAGTAACTTCTCGGGCTAACCACTCGAAGAGAAACAAACGGGATATGTTTTCTAACGATCCAAAAAGTATCAAAGTAGAAACGTATATCTTACTATCTCTATGGATCTCTAAATGTGCTGATCGTTATTCGATTAATCGTGAACGGATAGAAAGTTAACGAATGAAATCTGTAATAAAAACCTTTGGAGCTGTGAGGCATCGAAACGATTATTATAGACTGATTGAATCGAACGAAATGGAAGGATCCAAAGAGAGAATCCGTGGCTTCAATTAAGGAACATAGATAAGTACTTAGCTAGCTAGCTAGCCAGCTAGCTGGCTAAAGATATAGGATGAGGTGAGTACCACGAGGACATCGTTACGACCGGCGAAGTCGCCATTATGCCACCGACAAGGACGACCCTAACGATGCGCTACCATCGTGATTTATGCCCCAACGAAAATGCGCACGCGCTCGCGGATTATGTATCTCGACCGAGTAACTTTACGGTAGAGTTCGCTTTACAAAGGGAGATTAAGAGAATAATGGATGTAACCCTTTTCTCAAACCACTCTCTATCATCCTCCTACCCTACGCTATTTCTAACGTTCCAATCATCCCTTCTCCCCCCACCCCCTCTATCACCCAGTTCATTGTTCGTACGCTTTGAGAAATTGACTTCGTTTCGACGGTGTGTAAGTGCTTTCGATCAAGCAACTTACCGTGACATCCTTGTTTCGAGAAGCACCTTCACCAATGTAAACTTTTATGTCGTTTTATTTACTTTCCTACTAACTCGTCCTTCTTCTCTCTCTCTCTCTCTCCCTCTCTCTCTCCCCCCCCCCCTTTATCTGCCTCTTTCTCTCTTTGTCCTCTTTTTCGAACGATCAAACTAAGTGAATCTTTCTTCTGACGTTTTCAATGAAAAATGACGAAAACTTCTTTACGGTCGGATAAGTGAGATGGGTAGATTCGTTAAAAATGACTGAATATCGGGATCGATATATCGCAACATTCTAATATATCTACTTACGTATACTATACATTGTATATATTGAAATATGAATCAGTTAGGGTGAGTGAGAGATACTCACCTGATACCGACAGATGAACCGTTCTGATTAATGGCGGATGTACACTGACTTGACACTCGTAAAGTCCTGCGTCCCTTTCAGTCGCCGATTTCAACTGTAATCGCCAATCGTTCGGGCCTTCGAACTCCAATGAAAATCTCGAGTCGCTCGCATACGTATCAAGACCGATTGTAAGTAAATGAAAATCCTCGCCACGTCTTCGTACCCAAGACACCTGAAACAAAATATTTATGTAAGTAACATTATGAATACGACGAATTCTTCGTCTTATAACGAATTATCTTATTTATCGTTTTTAATACATTCTACATTCATGTTCAAATAAACTCATTAATCTTAATTTTTAATATCATTCATCATCAATAATTTGTTTGAATGATATTAAAAGAGTTTGGACGATTAAAAATATATTATTAAAGTTCGATTAAATAGAGAATCGATATTTTCGATTATTTCGAATCTTATAAAATATTTCGTAATAACGAAAATAAATATTTTTAAAAATAATACTTTTGTTGATCTCAAATCGTATTGAGAATTCATGAAGATATATAAGCTCGTTAATTTTTATTCTTAAATCGAGAATAAACATTTTCAATTATTTCAAATTTTGTAAAATATTTCATAATAACGATAATAAATATTTTTTAAATAATTTAGTTGATTTCAAAGATTGAGTTTAGTTTCAAAGATTAAGATTTCATGAAGATATATATATATATATATATATATATATATATATATATATACAAATATACACGTTTATATATAAAACACATTGAGTTACGTTATTGCAATGTAAATATAATGTAAATCGAATCTTCCGTTTCTCTGACAAGTCTTCGTGTCCTACAACGCCTATTTGAATTCAAATATCTTATTCCCTTTATGGTACATACGTATCGTCGTAGATACGTATATAACTATATACACGTTTCTACATATGTATCTGTCTGTGCACACGTGTCAGAGGATAGACGTAATAGAAGAAGAAAAAGAAGAAGAAATAGAAATAGAAAAAGAAGAGTCGTCGAAGATAATTATATTTCGGTACGTTGAAAAACCTGTATGTCTCAATCTATTTCAAAATCCCTTGACTAATATCAACTTTAAAGAAGCACGATATAAAAATAATCTAACATTAGTAATGATAAAAAAGAAATTGTATTTCATAAAAATATACATCGTGATAAATATCTAATATGTAAACGTAAAACTTAATATCGTAAATTTATTAACAAACTTCTCTGATAAAAATGTAATACATAAAAGAATATAACAAGTTTTAAATGATTCGAATATATAAATTCGAATATTTTAATACTCTCAATATCGTTCGCGTGAAAAATTCAACATGAGCGAGAACACGAAATGAAAATACAAATCGTAAGCATGAGTGAAAAAAACATGTGCGAAAAGTTTCTTTAAAAAAAAAAAAGAAAAAAAAAGAAAAAAAAAAAAAAAAAAAAAAATAAAAAAACAAGAAACAAAAAAACAAACAGAAAAGAAAAAAAAGACTTGTAATACGATTCCAGATAAAATAAAAACATATATAAGAACGAATTCGATAAAAATTCATTTGTTTATTACGAAGAAGATTTTTTCGTCGTTTTTAAGGAGAGGGAAAAGAAAAAAAAAAAAAAAAAAAAAGACGAAAGAAAAGAAAGGCTTGAGTCGCAACTCAACATTAAGTCGTTAGGAAGTACCTTCCCTATATCAAGATCATGAAGATCTTTTGGTAGTTTGAAAACAAGCCGTTAGCGATTAACCGAGAACGCTTAACGCGATATTCACAGTCTCGAAGTTGGACGTTGAGAGAAGTTAAAGAATCGTTAGGCGTTACACAACCGGTGCGATTTGAGAAACGTTACTGGTCCTATATCTTCGAAAGCATCCGTAGTCTTGAACGCTAGTGAGAACGAAAGAGAGAACGATAGAACGAACGAACGAGAGAAAGAGAGAGAGAGAGAGAGAGAGAGAGAGAGAGAGAGAGAGAAAGGGAAAGAAAGTAAGGAAGGAGACGCTCATTTGTCTTTATTATAAAGGACTTAGCAACGAATAATTACATCTTAGAAAAGTTTAACGTCAGCATGGTACTTACTACTTTGATTCTACTTTTTAATTTCAATCTTTACCTTCGTGCAATCACCGCGTTTGCCTTCTAACAAAGAAAAATTTATATACGATATCGCTAAAAGATTGTTATAAGTCGATATATAATAATATAATACATATGCGTATATACATAAATAATAGATTAAATGATTTTTAATTCGAAGGTTATAAATGTAGAAGAAAAATATGCCTAACAGACAGATTACTTTTTACGAGTATGGTATACATACAGGCTGGTTATAACGAACGAATAACAATGTACGTTCTTGTTTTTTTTTCTACGTTTTTAAATTTCCGTGAGAGATTTTATAGTCGGACTATGAATCATATAACGTGTATGAATCATTGGTTATTCTTTTTTCTCATCTAGGTTTTTTATTTATTTATTTTTTTTTTTTTATTTGTTCTTTTTTTTGTTTTTCTTTTTTTTTTGTGTAATTTTTTTTCTCTTTTTTAAATAGAAAAAGAGAGATAGAAAAGTCGTGCAATTGATTACAAATGAATGGTATGCAAACGCAGGTGTTCATGTGTGCGAACTATTGTAAACGCAATTGTTATATTGCACATGCATTTATATTTATATATTATCACCCAAGGGATAATAAATTGTTTGAGAAACGGATTGTTGAAATAATGTTATTAAATTACAAAGCTTTTTCACTTTTATAATAAAGAATTAATTATTACAATTAAACGTTAATGTAACTTTAAGATTAAACTAAATATGTACATACAATGAATGATAAAAATATTCGGGCACCATGGTATATTTGTATAAATCGATATATATTTCGATTGTTTAAGAATAAAAAAAAAAAAAAAACAACCTTTTTTTTGTCTATTATGTATCACTCATTGTGATTAACAAAATTATACAATTTAATATATATATCTATGTTTAAACATTAACAATTTTATAAGTCATTATCAATTTTATAAACAACAGTTCATATTAATTTTATAAACATTATAAATGAAATATTGTTCGAGCACGTATAAATAGAAATAACAGGTAGATTTTAATTAATACGAAATATATTGAGAAATACATTATCTCCGATTATATTGAAAGAAAGTTAAAATTAAAGCTTACCTTCCACGTTCTCGTACGATATTAATTGTTACGAACGAATTACAACTATTATATTAAACAAATTGAAGGTTAAGAAATGTAGAGGTCATATAAGAACAAATAAGTCGTAAACAATTTACGATTTTCTCTGTCTCTTTCTCTCTCTCTCTCTCTCTCTCTCTCTCTCTCTCTCCCTCCCTTTCTTTCTCTCTACTATAGAATATAGTTCAATGAATGAAAATATTCCGATAAATAATACAACAAAAATACAGTTTCCTATAGACGTGTATACATTTACGTTTCGTTCTACGAAAGTTACGCCAACGGACGAGGCTCATTGTTTGAACTAAAAACAAGTTGTACGTGTTGGGGGATTCTTTGACTTTCTAGAAATCTCAGAGTAAGGTACTAGATAGATAGACTGTTAAAATATCCAAAGGATTTCCGAGCTAGCAAACGACTCTGACTGGAAACCAAACGACTCCGTAGAGAATTTGCCAACGTGACTCCTATGTGCCGATGTACCAAGAGATGTATCCATGAAATAATTAAATCCCTTACAATAAATATATCTATGTCAGAGGGAATAAGAATTACGATCGAGAAAATGATAAGAAAAACGAGGGCAAAAGCGGAGTAAAGTACACGAAAATGGAGAGTTGGGTAAAATTGGTGAGGGTAACCCTTTATTACGCGACCCTCTGTTTACAGTTCGCCAAATAACGTTCAAAAGATTTCTTTGCCCTCCGAAATTAGAACGAAGAGGTTTCATTATGTTCCCTTTTTCGTTCCAACAAACTTCACGTTGATCTTCAAACAACCAGGTAACTTTTATATATATATATATATTCTTTTTTATTTTCTTTTTTATGTATTTATTTATTCTTCCTTTTTTGTTACTCTCGTCTTTTACGATACGATAAATATAAAACGATATGATGACAATAGTAAAACTAAACGAGACAATATCTTTTAATTACTCTTTCTTCGAAATTTCTTTCTTAAATTATTTTTAAACATTCTAACAAAGTTCTTAAACCTATGATTGTACGATCCGATAAGGTATAAAAATTAAAGAATAAATAAAGAACTCACGAGATAGTACAATTGATTTTTAAAATCGCCTGACAATTTTTGGCCGATCATACATACACATACACACATATGAGTGTCCATATATTTGAAACTTTGTTATGATCAGTTATCATATATATTTTTTAAAAAAATATTTGTGTGGAAACAAAATGTATCTATATATATGTCACATGAAAACATTTGAATTTGCTCTCTCTCTCTCTCTCTCTCTCTCTCTCTCTCTCTCTCTCTCTCTCTCTCTTTACTTCATATAATTAACATTAAAAGAATTAAATTATGTTAATTGGACTATGATATATAAAAAATAATAATGCAATTACTAACAGAATATTCTACCTATTCATACGGTACTAATCGACAGTGCTATTATACATAGGATTGACTTTGCCATTCGGTCAAATAGAATTCACAAATTTATTTTATCTACATTAATATATCGACAAGTGAACTAACGAAGCATGGCACGGTGTTCCATTCTCGATAGTTATTTAACGAGTGACCGACGACTCGTTGCATGAAGTACGCGGACACGACAGGTGCTTTTTCGTATTTTTCAACGGGCCAAAAATGTTTCGAGACTCGTTTATGTGATCGTCCAAATGCGTGCACGAGTGGAATCAAAAAATAAAATGAAAATGTGCAGCGATGTGAATTGAAGACTATTATGGTTATTTTTTTCTCGTTTCTTGTTTTTTCTACTTTTTTTTTCTTTTTATTTTTATTTTCTTTTCTTAAAATACATATGACTCGTATATTATTATAAATGATTTGTTTGTATTTTATTCAAAGATTTAATATATACATATATATACATATACATATATATATATATATATATATATAAATTTTATGTTGATAACATATTAAATATTTTAAATATATAAATATAAATAAATCTAATGAAAGTGAAATATTTGTGAGATTAAGAATTGAACAAAATTATCATAATATTATTTAAACATCGTTTTAATCAAATTACCATGATTATTATTGAACATTTCATACGTATAAATTTTGCAAATAGTTCAATGTCCTCTTTTTTATTTCGATCGATAACAAACGATTTTTGGTTTGAAAAGCTTGAAAGTACGAATACGTTGAATTTTCGAGACACTTTTCATCGAAAGCGAAAAACTACGGGGAAAAAATCGTTAATACCGGTAGTAGTCTGTTGGGAAAATTCGTCGATATGTCTATACGAGACACGACAATATCGCGATTTATGTATTTACATTTCACCCTCTGATCAATACACGCTACGTAAATGTTCCTGTTTATTTTATCCTATCGCACTTTCACGCGCGCGTCGACACGACCTACACCGTCGTGTATTTGCCCAGTATTTCCAGTTTTTCTCGTAGATACGCATATATATATATATATATATATATATATATATATATATATATATATGAGACTATGATTCTCGTCTACTTTTTACGAAGAATAAAAGGGATGACACGCTGAGCCCTGTCACAATTTTGCGACATTTTTATGCAGAATTTTTCATGCCAAGGAAAGAAGAGAAAATTTAATAGGATTTTCATACTATATGGAATAGAAGAATATAAAAATTATAATGATTGCCAAATTCGCCATATCGATTTGTTTAATATTAAAGTTTATTATCACATCAAATGTTAAATTTCAAACGATAGACGTGTAACCAAGCGACCTATTAAATTTTTTAACAAAAATATAAGATCAAAATAGAAATTAATATAACGTAGGTTTATATACGATGATGTAAAAAAAAAAAAAAAAGAAAAAAAAAGAAAATAAAAATATTCATTTTTATAAATGACAAAAAAATAAAACGTACGCTTTCATTTGTATTATGGAATAAAAATAAAACATATAAACGAACTATCGGATTTTCCGAAACGAATGAAAAAAAATATAAAATGAATATGAAAATTAATAATATAATAAACTTTTGTATAAAATTGTTTGATAAAAAAAAAAATTTTATTAAATATGTACACACAGATATGTATCAATTTCAACAAAAATATTATATACTTTTATTTAATTTAATGTACTCGAAACAACGTTACATGAAATTATTTGATAATTTTTATTTGTTTCTGATCAAAGAAAGTTATTTACTCGTTCTCACTTAATAAAAAGAAAGACATAGAAAACAAAAAGAAAAAAAGAAAAAAGAAAAACAGAAAAAGGAAAAAGAACACGTAATGAATAAAAAAAGAATAAGAGATACGTGATGGTCAGTCAAATTTGATCGTTCTATCTAGTAACCTCTCGATCTTTATATTTTTCTTTCCAGTTTTACGAAGAATAGAATCTCGTATGTACGTGACGAGAAGCGATACCAACCTCAAAGCTCCGATCACGAACCACAGATAAACAAAGAACAAAGAAAAAAAGTAAAGAGTAGAGAAAACGAAAATAAAAAAGAAGAAGAAGAAGAAGAAGAATAAAAAGAACAAGAAGAAGAATAAGAAGAAGAATAAAAATAGGAAAAAGGAAATGGAATGACAGAGACATAAAAGAGATCAAGAAAAAGGATGGCACGTAAAAAAAGAGATAGAAAATGAGAGAGAGAAAAAGAAAAAGAGAGAGAGAGAGAGAGAGAGAGCTACACCCTCGACTTATATCAAACGATATCATCCTGCCTAATAATGTTTGTTCGTTGCTGCTAACACTCGTGATAAATCGCAATCCTCTTTAGATCAACGATTTGATGCACGTGATTGACACATCTTTTCTCTCTTTCTTCAAGATTTCTATAGATTCTGAAGACGAATTCCATTCTAGAACGATAAAGCTCAATCCTCGCGAGGATCTATCGAACCGAAGATCGAACGTGTATTTTTCTCTTTGCTTGGCTCTTTGTGAAAGGGGGAAAAAAAAAAAAAAGAAAAAGAAAATAAAGAAAAAAGAAAAAAGGGAAAAAAAGAGAGAACCTTCATTCTATTCGTCCCTTCGATTTCAACGAATTGCATTCTGCTCAACTAAAGAATAAAATCGAATTTTTTTTCCTTTCAAACAAAGCGAAAGGACACTTGAATTTAAAATATAAAATATATAGCGATTAGTATGTATCTAGATCGTAATCTGACATACCCTTTGTAATGATTCTGATTCCAATATTATTACTTTCTTTTTTCTATCGATTTTCTTATAGAACAATTTTATAGAAAATCGACAGTGTTTAATTTTAGTCAGAAATAAATCAAGATATTCGAGATATATTCGTACAATGAACGAACGAACACGACAACGACCATTCGAAACAATAAAGTGAAAATTTTAAAGGGCGATTGGTTGAAAGGGAAGAAGGAGTGGTTGGTATGGTGGTGTTAAAATCTACATCTATCTTCGAGGTACTTCGAGAAAATTTAAGCCACGATGACCTGTTTTCCCTCGTAGATCGGTCGATACCCTGGAACTACCTCTTCGGAAAACTTTAATTAGCTCTTCGATCTTATTGACGAACTACAGGTAAAGTTTACTTCAGAGAGACGTGGATGGCTACGATATGCCAATGGTCGGTTGTCTTTGTGGTTGTATAATCGCGACCGTTACTGTACTGGTGACAGTGATACTGGCGATATCGCGAATAAGAATAGGTGAGAGGAAATTATACGATAATGGATAAAACCGGTTGAAACTATAGAGGCGGAAAACAATTAATCGAAAAGAATTCAAGCGTATGCTAGGACGAAAAAAGTAAAGTGAGAAAGAAAAAGTAGAGTGGGTATTGGCTCGAAGAATTCAAGTTTTTTCGTGAGAGAATGTCTGATAACAAACAGGAAGTTCATTTCTTTTCTTCTACTTATTCCTCAAATAAAAAATGGAAATGGCTCTTTCACCAGGGAAAGAATCCAAAGAAGGAAAGCTTCGAGTTAACGAATGTCTCTCTCTTTCTCTTTCTCTCTTCTCTCGCTCTGTTGAAACGCTTAAATCCTACCTCCATGACGTTCTTGCCAATTCCACGGTATTAACTTTGTAAGTACGAAGAAGGTAATATATTACGGATCTAAGAAAAATTCTATTACCTTATTAAGATCGAAGCTTTAAGATTGTTCCTTTAAGAAGTTACGAAATATACTTGTTATGGTAAACGATTTTTAAAAATGATCATAACTTAGATCGATTACATCTTTCAAACATTTAAATCGTAATAACAATCAAAACTATCATAGAAACATTGTCGTTATTTCGAATCATCGAAGTATTACTAAATTTGACACCTTAGGCACGATTATATAATATTTATTTACGAACCTGAATTAATAATAAACCTATATTAATAATGAATATTTTTTATTGATATGATATTGTTTAATAATTATTGGATATACGATATTTATTAATTTTTTTTCCCCTCTATTACGTTATATTCCCTTCCTAAATTTTTGTAATAAATTTTGTAAATTTAATAATTCGATTGATATAACTTTTTAAAAGATTAATTTAATTTTCTTTAATACTCTTATATGATAAAGTACCTTTTAATTAAAACTTATTATTAAATAAGTGTCGATGCTTGTTATTATTTAAAAACAAAAAAAAAAAAAGCAAAAGAAAAGAAAAAAAGAGAGAAAGAAAAAGAAAGAAAAGAAAAAAGAAAATAAAGAAACAGAAGAAAGGAAGAAAAGAAAAGAAAAAAATAAAACTTAACATTGCTTCTGTAATCTTTATTACAGAAGCAATGTTACCTACGTACTACGAAAATTCGTCTCTCATGGAATCACATTTCCCAAAAGTATATAGGTATATGTACATACATATATTCAGCGACCGTACGGAATATCCTTTCTGATAGTTGCCGTGGCTCGAATCAGCCGGCACAGAGGCCGTACCGGTATACGTTTGCATATGCATCAGGCACTCGCGGCCGCGATTTTACGGCGCAAAGTCTGTGCGTCTCCTCACAGATAGTTACCTCCATCCACCAGTATATGGTATATCATAACTTAATAATTCGGCCAGACTGTACAAACGAGAAACGCGACTCTTGATATGAATCGCTATCTGAACTATTCGGTGAACGTTACGTTACGAGAGAGAAAGAGAGAGAGAGAGAGAGAGAGAGAGAGAGAGAGAGAGAGAGGAAAAGAATGAAGAAAGATAGACATACATATTACGTGTATTTGTATTATAGTGTGCGAGCGTATGAAAAAGATAGAAGAAGAAATTATTGGTATGTAGAATTAAAGTTTGTATTTCGAAAATATACAAAGTCACGTGAAATTTGAAAAAATGAGAGAGAGAGAGAGAGAGAGAGAAAGGAAGGGGTCTCAGTTCGAATACTAGAAATTATAAATAGCTTCGATCGATCTAAACTTTGATCGTTCATAGAACCTAATTTGACTGTCAGATCAAATGTAATAGTTCACGCCGTCTAACGTCTGCCAATCTTACTTTTCTCTCAACATCGACAATAAAATTTCCCTCGCTATAATTTCCGGTACTTAAATATGTCGAGAGTGTTTTCAGAAACACTTGGCCAGGCTATTTTTTCTTTTTCTTTTTTTTTTTTTTTTTTTTTTTTTTTACAAAAGAAACGACTTTTACAACGAACGGATATTACCTTATCTGTTCCTGTTTGCTTTCTTTTTTTTTCTCCTGTATAAATGCACACTATAATATTTTAATTAACGCCATTAGAGAAATAGAGAGAGAGAGAGAGAGAGTGAGAGAAAGAAAAAATGAAGTAACAAATATTTGTCCATAATTGAAAGTTTTCGAAGAATGTTAATATGTTTAAAAATGGAGTGGTATGAGTTGAGAAGTTTAAATATTATCAAGAAGTATGCGATAATTTCTTTTTGAAACTGACACGTCATCTAACTTACAAGAAAGTTGATAAAAAGAAAAAAGAAGAAGAGAAAAAAAGAAAGAAAAAAGATAAAAAATAAAAAATAGAAAAAGAACCTATCGGAAGGATGATGGACTGGAATAACACGAAGATCGACTTTGTCGGGCTTAAAGGAAACTTTTACGTCATTCTCTCTCTCTCTCTCTCTCTTTCTCTCTCTCTCTCTTTCTCTCTCTCTCTCTCTCTCTATCGTTTTCTTTATGAAAATCCTCTGAAGCGTTATATAAGTTAGAACGATCTTGAGATAATTACAATTTACTGATACGAAGTACCGGACTTTCCGCCTCCATTTTTACATTATCGGCTTCGATGATAAGCGAGAATATATATTGCCGTTGGCAAATCGCTCAACTATGATTAAACTCGAATAACGGTTGAACGTCAGCTTCGACTATTAAAAATTTTCAAATTTTCTCACCGCATCTCGTCTAATATCTCGGCTTGCAACGAATTAAACAATATAAATAAAAATGGGAATCAATTGAACGGCGTTGAATCGAACAAGGTGTAAAGAAAAAAAGAAGAAAAGACAGAGAGAGAGAGAGAGAGAGAGAGAGAAAAAGGAAAAAGAAACCTTTTCTCTATACCTACCTTCGTATTTAAACCGCAGTAGGAAAAAGAAAATAAAAGGGAAAAAAAGGAAAAAAAAAAAAAAAGGAGAAAAAACAACGTCACAAAAAATCACGCGAACGTTTTAAATATCCCACGGGCCACGAAAATACTCGACGACCTGTTAAATCGTACTCAAAATGTGTTCCATTTCTTTCTCTCTCTCTCTCTCTCTCTCTCTCTGTATGATCTTTAAAGCATCAGATGATTCACGACTTGAAGATAGTGAAATTACTGTCAAACAGGAAGCAAATACACCGGCCGATAAGTTCATTTCGATTTGTTCGTTCAAAGAACGCGCGACGTATAATAATAAGAAGCTGTTTCCAGAGCAATTCAGTGTAAATGTAAAATTTCTGAGAAGAAAAGAAATAAAATACTCTCTCTCTCTCTCTCTCTCTCTCTCTCTCTCTCTCTTTCTCTAGCTCAAGGAATATCCTTTCTATCATAGGTTTCTTTAAGAATGACATTCTCTGTTCTCTACTTTTTCTTGCTTTTTCTCTCTCTCTCTCTCTCTCTCTCTCTCTCTCTCTCTCTCACTCTCTCTCTCTTTCTCCCCCTGCTCTCTCTTTGTTTCTTGATAAAAGACAAAATCTTTTGTTACACAAAAAAAGAAAGAGACAAAAAGACAGAGAGAGAGAGAGAGAGAGAGAAACAAAAAAAAAAGAAAAAAAAAAAGAAAAAGTAGAATATGACAAATCTGAAAGCGACGACGTCCTCCCGTCAGGAAATAAAACGAGGAGAACTCTGAAGATGGGTTCTACGTAAAAGTGGCCCTGAGCTTAAATTAATCCGCCGACAAACACAGATACCGAATCCCTCTTTAAGCGGGGTGCGATGACGCGCTTTCCAACCTCTCTTCTCTACTCCTTCTTCACCCTCTCGCTCTCTTTCTCTCTTTCTCCTTTTTTACTGTAGCCTTACGCTCGTATCTTTTCTTTTAAGAGCCCTCGAGCCAACCGGTTCGTAGTGTTGCTCTCTCTCTCTCTCTCTCTCTCTCTCTCTCTCTCTCTCTTTTCTTTCTCTCTTTCTCTCACTTACTCACACTCTCAAAAGAACGTCCTTGTGTTACACGCCCCGGTTAGGAACGTTTCTATACCATTCGTAGGCTTCTCAAGGTGCTATTTATGTCCTTCAAAAAACGCTCTAACCGAATATTCTGCATCAGCAATATGTTCATGGGAAGAAACATCTAGCTATTGTATATGGTGTATAAACGTGTGAAATGTTGGAATGTTTTTGGAAGAAATTGTTCGTAAAAATTTTTTGAAATAAATTGATAAACGAATTGATTGGAAGAAAAAAACAATCTTTCTAAGAAGATTCTAAGAACAAATCTTCTAAGAATTTATAAATTATTTTTGAATATATCATTTATGAAGTAATTATGAAAAATTTTTTTTAACAAATTATTTTTAAAAATTGTTTATAATGAATTGTCGAACAAATTGAAAAAAAAAAAAAGAAAAAGCATTTTTTCTAAGATTATAATATATTTCCAAAGATATAAAAATTTTTTTATATAAAATTATTTATAATCAATTTGTTAGAACAAATTGGTTAGAAGAAAAAACAATTTATCTTACTTCGAAATACGAAAAATTGTTTATAACAAATAGTGTATAAAAATTTTTTATAATAAATTGTTAAATAAATTGGTTAAACGAAAAAAAAAAAACAATATTTTGAAGATTCTATAACTAACTTTCGAAAATATGAAAAATTGTTTATAACAAATTATGACAAATTTGTTTAGAACAAATTGTTTCAACAGATTAATTATGCAACAAAACAATATTTTTAATGCTTAACAAGTTATTTTCGAAAAAATGAAAAATTTGTTACTATTATTTATAACAACAAATTATTTATAACAAATTGTTGCAAAAATATGAATATCGCGAAAAAAAAAAAATAGAAAAAAGTTTGCCAATTAAATTGATATTCGTTTGAAATTTCTACTACTAGTAGTAATTCACGAGATATACTCATATAAATAAAAGATAGATTCATTGAATCATTGACCTATATAAATTCATTAATGCATTAATACAGTGACCTATATAAATTCATTAATGCATTGATACAGTGACCTATATAAATTCATTAATGCATTGATACAGTGACCTATATAATAAATTCCTGGAATTTACGCCACCGATCAGCTGGATAATGTAAATACTTTTTACCATCGTAGTACTACGTAGAGGTGTATTATGAATTATAAATGGAAATATTTCAAAAGGGTATATCTTCTGAACGAAGTGTCACAAAAACGTGAAACGAAGACTATTGTAAAGAGAAAAATTTCCTTTTTTTATTGGTTGCCTCGAATATCATGAAATACAATAAATGATATTAATAATAATTGTATAATATATAAGAAAAAAATGTCAATATGAAAGTGGAAAAATTAATCTGATAAATGGAAATTTGATTTATTATTACATCTTGCTATATACGAAACAGAGAATATAACTTAGTTGCAGGATAAACAAACTCGACTCGCGTGTATGTACGGAAATAATTCGAGGCCGTTTCTCTTCGTTCACAATTAGCGTCGTCGCGGCTTACTCGTTAAACTGATTGCAGAACCATGGAAGAGAAGTTTGGGAGAGAGAAAGAGAAAGAGAGACAAACAGAGAGAGAGAGAGAGAGAGAGAGAGAGAGAGAGAGAGAGAGAGAGAGAGAGGGAATAAAAAAGGAAAAGAGAGGGAGAAATAGAAAGAGAAAGGTAGAGCAGAGAGAAAGAAAAAGCAAGGAATAAGATTGATCGAGTTAAAAAGTTTCTTTCTTAGTGGCAAAAAGCATGGTTACAACGAGACCAAAAAGTTTCACCATCTTCTAACGAGGAATCGTATGCGTAAGTATATCAACCCTAAACTGATGTGACTATTCGAAGATTCATTGTTAGTATCGATAATAAGACAACGTCGAGTTTCGATCTTTCTTCCTTAAAACACGATCGAGTTTCCACAGTGTTATAACGTATTACCTGCACGTGTATTTACGTGTTGGAAACTCTCTTTCGTAGTTGGCAGGGAACAAAACGCCTGGAACAACAACAAGCTCCTGCTTGGTCCTCCTTCCAGCATGGAACTAGTTAAAGTTATCTTCTTATTAACATTATTGATCGCAGCAACGTTACAAACGCTCGCTTTGTTAGAGTTAACGAACTTGGAAATTCGTAGGAAACTTTCAAGTAACCTCCTCGTCGTCCATGTGGTGCTGGAGATTTTCCTTGAACTGACTCGGAAGAGGACACGCGCGAGCCTTCGAAAATTGGATTTATCGTAGAAAACGGATTTTATATTATCTCAATTACGTTCTCTTGCTCAAACATAAAAAGAAAGAGAGAGAGAGAGAGAGAGAGAGAGAGAGAGAGAGAGAAAGAAAATTAACATTTCTCAAGGATTACGTTGCTGCATGAATCATGTCCGAAACATTACGTCGAACATATTATGAGAAATATCTATCATAACAAAATAAAAAAAAAAAAAAAAAAAAAAAAAAAAAAAAAAAAAAAAATACAAAAAAATACAAAAAAAAAAAAAAAAAAAAAATAGAAAAAGAAAAAGAAAAAACGAACGTGACGTGCGGTACACATGGAAAAATGACTTTCATAGATTTCACGCGAACAACAAGAGGCTAGCTATGGCTTCGGCTCTTCGAAAAATCCAAAGTCACTCGACGATGATCATTTTAAAAGCGAAAGAAGAGTATGTCGATGCCGTTGAAAACACTCCAGCGAATGCAGGCGTTATACTCACTCTCTCTCTCTCTCTCTCTCTCTCTCTCTCTCTCTTCCCTCTCTCTCTCTCTCTCTCTCTCTTTCTCTATCGTTCTATCTATCTCTCTCTATCTCTCGTCTAACCGTACGGAACAACTTGTTTGGTCGATTTACCGTTGTCCCACTTAGAAAGATTGAATTCCGAGGACCACTACGGCGAACGAGCAAAACGTTTCACGTTCGTCGCTCGTAGACAGCTTCGAAAGCGTGGCAAGCTTCCCGTGGATTAGTAAATGCTGACAACGATTTATGGACATAACTATAAGATAAATGCAGTGTACACACGTATATTTATATATATATATATATATATATATATATATATATAACGTATACGATTACATTTTCATAACGTACGAAATGATGTTCGACATTTCCTGGGACGCATTTCTCTCTACAAATTCTGTATACCAAACAATATTTTCCTATCTGTATATCTTATAGTCTTCGGAAAAATATAAATGATTATGTACCTCTGTAATGATATTCTAGAACTTTACAATATTGTATAAAAAAATTGAGATCTCCATCTCGCATTTTGCAATATTATCCATGTAGATATTAATTTTTTAATATAATTCAATTTTTAAACTTCGTATTTCATAAAATATACGATTATTGACAAATAAACAAACAAGAAGTATCGAATACATTTTATTTCTTTACAAAATCTCGCGAATCTCCTTGATTGTACGAAAAAAAAAAAAAAGAAAAGAAAAGGAAAGAAATATAATAAAGGAAATCAATATTCGATAAATAATTCATAAATATGTCATTTATATTACTATTAAAATATATATATATATATAAATACGGCAGAGTAAAATTTTCAAATTAATCGAAAAAATTTGTTTAAAATTTGAAGCAGCACTTTCGGATAAATATAAAAATTTGGTTTACTATGAGAAAGAAAAATGAGAAAATAATACATACATGTTTGCTATGATAATACGTTGAAACCACGGAATTAACATGGGAAATATTTTCAACCAGGATTTACTGGAATTTACTTTGGGAGAATTCGGGAAGTTATGTGCTCGCGCTCACGTTGACGTTGAAAGAGAGATAAGGGACATAAGATTACAGTGTTGGGTGTTGAGAAGCCAATAAGGCCTTGAAAGGATGGCAGAAAAGAAGATGAACGCTTTTAAAATAAATAAATATGACAAAATGTAATGAGGGGAATGAAGTAAATTAAATTAAACAACATTCGTAATTTTACAAAATTAAATGTTAATTATAAATTGAAAACTTTGAATGGATTAACACTCTTATTTCAATGTCCCTTCTATTTTAATAATTATTCAAAGTTTTCATTTTCTAAATGAAAGCCCGAACATAAAAAATTTTACAACAACAAAATTATTTTAAATTAATTTAAATGAATATGAATGTAGCAAGCGTTCAACATTTTTGAAAACAATATTTCGAGGTAAAATACCCGGTCGTTTAAAAATTATTTTAATCAAATATTATACGAACCATCGGTGGTTTTCATTTAAAATAAATGTTCGAAATAACTTCAAAGAGTTATGATTCTCTCTCTTTCTCTCTCTCTCCCCCCCCCCTCCACCTCTCTTTCTCTAAATTCTACGTTTATATTATTCGCTCACTTTTTTTCCTTTTTATTTTTTCGATGACCAATACAAAAGTACTTAAACGGTCTATAAATTGTTATCAATGAAAAAAAAAAAATAATAAAAATAAAAATAAAAATAAAAATAAAAATAAAAATAAAAATAAATAAATGAATGAATGAATGAATCAATAAATGAAGAAAAATCATATCACGCTTACCTTTAAATTCTTTTGCAAATTCTGCACTCTACAGTGCATGTGTACTTGAGTTCCTAATTGCACTGTAATGTTGCTCTCAGGATCTTCGAAAAACGGCCTTGGCTCGGGCGTTGCACCGATTTCAGTGGCAAAATTGTCCACTTCGTACACCTGGAAATTAAATCGAATGCAATTACTCACACAAACACGTTGACACATTAATAAAACATATACAAATGTACAAGGTATTTCATATACGTTTTCTAATTGTATAATTTATATTTTAAATAAATATTTATATCGAACAACGTTCCTTTAATATTTCCACTCTGTTTCCTTCGTTTTAAACATACAATTACGATAGAATGACCGACCTGATTTTCTCTTTCTCTCTTTTAAACGAGGTCAATAAAATGAATCACTCGTGATGTCAGCTCTTTAAAAACTATCCCCGGGTTTCCTCTGTTTACGTTCACGCTCGCAGAGAAAATGTCCAAAAACAAAGGGAAAAAAAGATGCTCTCACTTCACCCAGTCATTTACATCGAACACGTTTGCATAATAGCTGTTCGATAAGCAATCGTTTTTTTTTTTCTTTCTTTCTTTTTTGTTTCATCGAAGCCATCGTGATAACGGAAGCTTTTGCTTTTTCGAGTTCGCATTTATGATTTCGAATTTCGCTTTTCAATTTTCATCTCGCTATATTTTCAACCATTTGAAATCTGAAACAATCGTACTAAGGAAATGTTAAATATAAGAGAAAAAGAAACGATCCGTAAAACGATCTTTACAGTTGCAAGTCGACCACGCATTTTGAATTCACCGTGCTCGATATTCGTGAATCGACCGACAGCTGTGGTTACACGATCGTACGAATGAATTTCAGGTCGGTGACCTTTCAACTCTCGCGAGATTACGTTCGCAATAATTTTCCAATAAATTCGTGAAAGTACGGCAAATTTATCAATACATTTATCTTATTATTTGAATTGTATTATCGGCAAATCAACCGAACGAATTTCAAATTCTCTTTTATTAGATCGGACGTGTAAAAGCTTGAGCATTAGAATAGCATATGGAAAATAGTATGCGCCGGTAAATGTGATCCTTCCAACGATTCATAAGTGATTATTTTAAAAAGGATTAAAAATTAAGAAAAACAAAGAAGAAGAAGAAAAAGAAAGATAGAAGAAAAGAGAAATAGAACAAAAATATGATAAAAATTTTACATTAGAAGAAAAAAAAGAAAACTAGACAATGAAGAGACTATTGGGAGATGGGTAAAAAAAAAAAAAAAAGAAAGAAAGAAGAAAAGAAGAAAAAAACTAAAGAAGCAGATGAAGAAAAAGAAGAAGAAGAAAAAAAAGAAGAAGAAGAAGAAGAAGAGGAAGAAGATAAAAAATATGCAAGATGAGAGTTGGCTGGGTGCAAAGATTTTCACGCGAGATAGTTATTTGATAGCGCTCTCGCGTTTCTCTTTGGTCGCGGTAACGACGAAGCAAAAGATAGAGTGTATCGGCAGGAGAGAAAAACTTTACGACACTTGAGAATGTAAAAGTGTGATGGAGAAAAACGAGGTGAACGGGTAGAAAAGGGGTCGTGGGAGGTGGGTTAGAGGGGACTGGGGTTGGGTCATACTAAAACCCATCGCGGTCACGTCTACGTGATGTCGTAGCAAAAAAAAAAAAAGAGAGAAAAAAAAAAGAGAAAAAAAGGATCTTCAAAAACATCGAAAATAACAAAGTACACGTTACGTTGTTTTACGAACGAAGATTAAAATCGAGTTTAATCAATTCGAAAAGATGTACAAATTGAATCAAGTTTTTTCTTTTCATCTATGACGACTATCACAAGTCTTACGAGTCGGTAGAAAAACAAATACAAAAAAAAATAAAATTCTATTCCAATGAATTTGTAAACAACATAAAGGAAAACTGGATCAATTTGTTCGTCGATTGTCAAAAGTAATAAAAAGAAAGATATATAAATATTAAAAATTCTGATTAAGCGAGTTCGAGCAATTAAAAAATTATTATTCCTTTTGTTAACGTTCGTTAATGAAATTTTAAAGATTAATCGTCAATAAATAAAATTTTATCACCTAAAAACGTAAGGAACATCTGAATGATATCAATTTATATTTGTCCTTACAATCTGTTTCGTTATTATTTCCAATTACAGTAAAAATCAATTTCCTATAATATTCATATACGAATATCCATTATCAAAGAACACCAATAAGCCTTTAATTAAATAATTTAATTTTCTTCTAAAATGCGTAAAAAGAAGAAAAGAAAAAAGAAGAAAGAAAAAAGTCATAATTTTTTTTTCTTTTTTTTTTTTTTTTTTTTTTTTTTCGATGAAACAATAAACGGAGACACTTTTTTCCATTATTTAATAACTTTTAAGAGTTAATTGGGAACAAAGAAAAAAGAAGGTGACATAATAAGATAAAATAATTTTAATATGATATGTAATGGCTGTTAAGCGTATATATACGCATACATACATCCATATATACATATATACATCCATACATATATATATATATATACATCCATAAATAGGTATGTAGATATGCATCTACGCAAAATGGATACTCGAAATAGTGATCCTCGCACAAAACGGCGAATGAAATGCATACCAAAATGACGTCAACGCTCCTTCGAAAACCACAGACGCGTATAGAAACGTTGCTCTTTGAAAGGTCGAAAACGAGAGGAACGAATTTAGATCGGCATCCCGATTCCGAAAGGCAACTTCACGTTTCGAGTTTAACCGTGCGCGAAACTTACCTCAGTAAAGGGTGAACTGAGCTCACGCCAGAACGACCTCGGCAGGTTTTCCAGCCCGGGAACTGGCTTCACGCCTGCAATCGTTTAAAATGACTTTGTATACTTCTTAATGGCACACATATATACATCAATACATGCATACATGGATATAAAAGGACGAGAATCTATCATAAACTAAATTTTGTTTCATCAAAAAAGGATTTCCTTTTATTTATCTTTCTTTTTTTCATTTTGTCTTTCTATTCCTATTTCCCTCCCTCTCTCTCTTTATTTGCCTCTCGTTATTTATCATCATCGATTCAATTAGATTTCAATTTTTCTTTTCTCTTTCTTCTACACGATTTTAAATTTTCTACACGAAATTAAATTAAATAAACGAAAAAAAAAAAAAAAAAAAAAAAGATAAATAGTACTCCCCTTCAATTTATAAACTCGCATGTCGTAACTTTGTAGGAAAAAAAAAAAATTAAAACTTACCTAATGAAAGAGGACAAACAAAATAATTACGTACATACTATTAAAATACGATATTTAGAATATATCATAAAATATGAAGGGAACAAACTCGAGAGTTGATTACATCGATTTCATCTATTCTATTATACGGATTCTTTTTCAAACAGTATTATCGACAATGGTATTACCAACAGTATAACCGATCGATTAGCACAATTGCAACTATACTTAATACATAAATTTTGATAAAAATTTAAGAATAAGAAAAAAGAAACTTTGCCATTCTGTTATAATCTATAATATATATATATATATGTATGTATGTATACCTTCAATCGTAAATATAATAAAAATAACTTGAAATGTAATTTAGAAAAAAAATTTTCTTTATTCTCGAAATTGATTTAATTTGATCGAAATTAAAAGTGTACGATTAAAAGCGAGATAAAAATAGTAACTAATGAATCGATCTTAAGACTAAACGCTTTGTTATGTTTTACAATCCCCTTTAGGCAACATCCAGTTTAAATGGCGAACGTGGTAACCTTGTTAATTCGATTCCCTTCACGTGTTTCGCAATCGAAAGCTTTTCGCATCTCACTCTCACCCATAAAGACCTCGAGGACACGTATCATCCACTATCATTCCGAGCACCGATTCTTGTACACGTCGTACATATGTTCACATGGCAACGCACACACGATGAATACATAGTTCTATTAATTACGTATAATAACGGAACGAGATAAGAATTGATTTTCTACTAACGAGACCGATATCTCTTTTCGTTTTGTCTTTTTTCTTCTTTATTTTTTATTTTTGTTTTCTTCTTCTTCTTTTTCTTTGTTTTCTTCTCTTTTTTTTTTTCTTTCCTTTTCTTTTTTGTTTTCTCTTTTCCTCTTTTCTCTTTCGTACGCGATACTCTCGTAGAAATGTATTACAAATAATATTGGCATTATTGAATAATTATTATAATTCCCAATCGTATTATCAAATTTCTTCCAGCTTTATTTATAATTATTATCAAGTCAAGATTAATTTGAACAGAAAATATAAATAAATACAAATACGATAATAAATAAAATAAGAACGTAATAAATTTAATTGTAAGTAATACTTTTCGTATATTAATTTTTATTATCAATTAAAATGTATATACGTATCAGATAAAGATTGAAAATCAATATAATAATACGTACTTTGTCGGCAAAAAAAAGAGAAGAAAGGAAGGAAGGAAGGAAGGAAGGAAGAAAGAAAGAAAGAAAGAAAGAAAGGAAAAAAGAACAAAATAAAAAAAGAAATAAAAAATCCTTTTTTACTTTTTTACTTTTTTACTTTTAATACGATCTACTTGCATACTTATCAACGTTTAATACATTTTACATGCCTTGGCACACATAGTGAAAAAAGAATAGTAGATAGTCCAAGAAGAAGTAATAAAGTCACTTTTTCGCGAGAGATTCTTTGAGTCGAAATCAAGACTGTAAGAAAGAAAGAAAGAAAGTAAAAAAAAAAAAAAAAAAAAGAAAAAGAAAGAGAGAAAGAAAGAAAGAGAGAGAGAGCAATCTCATTTCCCATATAAAGTCAGAATCTTTGGACGGTTTAGGTGAGACAGAGAGTGGATAGAGAAAATAAAAGGAAAAAAGAGGAGAAAAAAAGAAAAGAAGAAAAAGCTAGAGAATTCGAAGAACACATATGTATACACACACACACACAAAGAGAGAAAGAGAGAGAGAGAGAAAGAAAGAAGAAAGAAAGGAGTTCAATATCTCTCGATCAAATTTGATGACTCGCGGTTCCCGCGAATACCTTACTCCTTTCTCATTTCTGAACTGATGATCGCTATCAGCTTGTTTGAGAATCTTCTTTTAGAGCTACGACTAGCATCAAAATTATTTTCTTTGAATCTAAGACGATCGACGATTTTGTTCCAAATGCGTTCCTTTTTTTTATCTATCTATATCTTTATCTCTCTCTCTCTCTCTCTCTCTCTCTCTCTTTCTCTTTCTCTCTTATTCTCTCTTACTCTCTTTTTCACTATTTCGAAGTCATTTCGGAGTCCCGGTATTTTCCGAAGAACGACGGGATAATCCTCGAGAAATTTATCAGCTCGAGTGAGAAGAACCGACGTCCTTTCTGGCAGGACCAATCTCGCGAGCAGAATTTTCTTCCGATAGCAAAGGGAGGAGGAACTATCCAAGAAAAGTACACGATACGAACGGACTTCTAATATCCGTTGGAAAGACGAAGCACATAATCTCAATGGAAGAATAAATCCGGTTACTCTCCTCTCTGGTCAGGATTTCGAAATACGTCTCCTGAAACGTCTACGAGAGATTAAGTTTCGAAAGGTGTCAACGTTTCTGACTAGGCTTAACCATGCTATATAGCATTAAACGCTATATTTATCTTTCTATAACATACATATACTATTATTAGAAAATTTTTCCTCTATTTAATTTTCTTCTTGTATATATATATATATATATATATATATATATATATATATATATATATATATATATTTCTGTTTTCGCGAATATGATAACATTATAATATTTAGATAAATTTATTAAATTAAGAAATTCAATTGAAAACCAATATTCATATTTATTATAGATTTATAAAGAAAAATCAAATGTTTCGAAAAATACGAAAGAGATCGAAAAATTTGAACGATAAAAAGGTGTTAATGGCTGAATCGACTCTTTTCTTTCAACAGCGGAACCAATCGATCGAATGTTTTTCTCAAGAGAATTGGATATTTGTCTCAACGTGGTCGGTATTATTTCTCTACTTTCGAAAGAGGGAGAATAGAATTTTACGTCGTCTCGAAAGGATCGTCGTTGGCCATTAATCGATATTCATCGTCCACCTTCTTCCTTCTTCCTTTCTCTCTCTCTCTCTCTCTCTCTCTCTCTCTCTCTAGCTTCGATTTCATCGTTCCACTTCGTAATGTAAGGGCCGTCTGGAGTCTAAAAGTACGATTGGACCAGCGCACACGGCTTGTCGCTCGACGTCGAATTTATGGATTCTGTCGAAGGTCCTAGAATTTATGGGAATCCAATGCCTTAATTGGAAAATTATAGGACAATGTCTGAGCGTCGAGCCAGGGGCATTCAGTATCTGTGACTCGTTATTCAGCACCTATAATCTTGCCTTTTCGGGATCTTTCGTGACCGCACAATGAGATATTTTTTATTTCTCTTTTCATTTTTTTTATTTTATCTTTTCATTTTATTTATTTATTTTTTTTTTTTAATTAAAAAAAATTTTTTTATTTTCTTTTTCCCCTTTCCAAAAAGAATTTGAACGTAACGCGATTTCTTAACCAACGTGTAACATATTACTCTTCTCGTGGCATTGAAATTCCCTAGGAAAGAATCGTACCATAAAATATGAAGCTTTCTCTCTCTCTCTCTCTCTCTCTCTCTCTCTCTCTCTTCTGTATGTTCACAATTTATAGGCGCATATACACGCATGTTATTTGTTATATTACAATAGTAGAAAATATGTTCAAAAAAATATTTACTATCGTAAAATTTCTAATCTAATAGAAAAAGCTATGATATCGCTTACCTTGAGAGTTTGCGGTGCACAGAAAGTGTACCTGGTGAACCAAAATGGAGGCCACCACGGCCGACAAACGACTCAACATCGTAGCCAATCCTCAACTCATTTCTAGTCCCAAAGTTGCAACACGTTCCGCTTTCCTGCTTCTGTAATCAATATAGGAAAATTTCAATTATTAAAACTTTTTTTCTAACTTATTTTCTTTTTTTTTTTCTTTTTTTTTTGTAAATCAATTCATGAGAATCATTAATTAATATTCAGATAATAAAACATCAAACAGTAATATAGAATATAGCATCGATTCCCCGTGGTAATACTCAAATATTACCATAAGTTCTCTGAGCGTGTATGTGTATATGTGCCTATGTTCGATTTAACCGAATTCACGAATATATAGGAAGGGAATATGAGAAAGAAAGAAAGAGAGAGAGAGAGAGAGAGAGAGAGAGAGAGAGAGAGAGATAGGTAGATTATCTATATACAGATAAATGGATAGATAGAGAGAGAGTCTCATTGAGCAGAGATCAATGTGATGTGCTCTCGACGAATGTCCTAGAAAAAGTCAACCTGCTCCTTTTTTCGGAGGATTAACAAGCATCGCTCGAGATAGAGAGAGATAGAGATAGAGAGAGAGAAAGAGAGAGAGAGAGAGAGAGAGAGAAAGAGGAAGAGAGGAGGGAAGAAAAGAGAGAAAAAGGATCGACAAAACGTTCTCTTGCACTTTAAAACTACTTCTCGATGACGACTCCTAGACGAAGGAGCCGAGAATAATAAATCCAAGTTAGAAACTCGGCGTTGTCGAAGACAGACGATCGTAGGAGAAAGGTTTCGTAGGAAACACGAAAGGGTATTGTCAGGAACAGTTAAACGAGTACGTCTTGAAGAAAATCGATGTGGGGAAAAAAAGTAATAAGAAAAACGAAAGACTCCTCTCTTTCTCTCTTTCTTCCTCCTTCTGTAATAGAATAATAAAATAATATAATGATTATTATGATATCAATTCTTTCAGCTATTATATTAATCATATGTTTCTTTTTTTTTTTTTTTTTTTTTTTTTTTTTTTTATTCCTTTCTTTTTTTCTTTTTTCCTTCATATTCATAATACTCATGCAAAACGATCTTATTTTCATAATTATTTTCCGATAAGTTTGACTAATGATTTTCTAAATCTATAAGACCGATCGAAACCCAATAACTTATGCTTAGAATTGATTTGAAAATAAATATAATCATCCATCTTCTTTTACCAACGGAAAATTTATCGTGTTTACAGATGAACCATGAAGTTTTCCCCATGAGGTTGGCAACAAGAAGGACGAACGGTATGAAATCAGTTGGGCGCATCAACTCAAATAGAAGATTGTTACCACGAAATTCTGCGATGATTCGATTTGAACGGAAGTTCGTAGAAGAAAACAACGACATCTACCCATCGTTCTCCCACTTTACTGAAAAGCGTTTAGATGCTCCAACGAATCTTTCGTCTATTCGATCGAGCCCCAATCTTTCACCTAAAACTTTTTGATAGTCTCTCTCTCTCTCTCTCTCTCTCTCTCTCTCTCTCTTTCTCTCTCTTTCTCTCTCTTTCTATCTCTTTCTTTTTCTCTCTCTCTTTCTCTTTATCTGTCTATTTCTTCGTTCAACAAGAACCCAAAAATAATTCCAAAAGAAACAAGCGAGGAAAAGAGAACTTGTTACAACCTCCAAGTCCCTCCTGTTCATCAGTGCCTTTACCCAACAATTTTCGAATAATCCCACTGTCTCCTACAGGTGCTTCGTAACGAGTTTGTGGTTCTACCCAAAAGCACTTCTCTTTCTCTGCTTTATGTTGTCACTCAGAATCATCCAACATTCTCACCGAGCGTTCTCTGCGTTCTCCTCGACGAAGAATAGAGGCGTCTGTTGGACGTGAAAAATAGATAAAAGCGGAACACAACAACAACAACAACAACAATAACAACAAAAGAGGAAATAAAAATGAAAAATAAAAATCAACAACGACGACGAACGCAGCAATAACAACAACTACGATAACGATCGCAAGAACAACAACAACGGCGACGACGGACAATGGACGTCAACAATAAAAACAACGACAAGAAAGCAAAAAAAAAAAAATAGATAAAATAGGGTAGAAAAGAGAGGTGAGGCAAAAACAAAACAAAAAAAAATATAATAGAAAGCTGACCATGTAACATCGTTACGTGAGATTACCCAGCAGTCCTGTCCACCTGACAACAGGATTTGCTCACACGAATAAACAATGAACGATGGGATATGTCTGTTACCGGCATGAACAACGTCTCTACGACGCTATAAATTTATTTCTTTGACAGATTTTTCGAACTAGCCATGAACAGGTGTTGAACATATCTCAGTTGGCCTATCACGAAAAATGATAATCGGCCAGAATCCGTTCTCTTTCTTTTATTTACCACAGACAATTTTCATAGACAATTCCTTTAAATAAAGACATAGAATTTCGTTCGATTCTTCTTCCTTTTCTTTTTCTTTTTCTTCTTCTTCTATCTCACAATCTTTTCTTTCTCTTAATTCGTTTTAATTCTCTTTTTTGAACGTTCCCAAACAATCGGATTAATTGTATTAATTTTCGTCAAAGAATCTCTAAACGATCGAACGTAAATGCAAATACACGAATGAATAAAGACGATGGTAATGTTTCGTTTTGCAAAATTGATACGTTCTGAATACATTAGAATGAACCAATAGTAGATTTATTGATTTCTATGAGAAAATACAATTGACAAAGCTCCTTTTTCATTTAATCACGAAGAAAGATAAGGAAATCCTCTAATTCCTCGTATGCATTTCTTTCTACTCTATGCTTTACATACAAGTTCATAGAACCGACGCCGATTAATAACTACTAACCGGAAAGCCCACGGCTAATAATGGCCGTATCGTTGAATTCGCTGGGGCTTATTGAGTGAACACCGACCAAACCCATAATCGCGGAAACGATCCCTTTTCTGAAAATCGATCGCTATTCAAACTTAGATAATTTAGGCCTAGTTAATTGATTTACTGCTTCTATTATGAATTTTCATTAGAAATTTGTATCGAGTCTTGACAAATGATTGATTAATTGAATAACGTTTTGATCGATCTTATTAAATTCGACAATATAATATTGCATGTTTGAGTTAACCATTTTAATTAATCTAATCGACCTAGAAATTATTTCTTAACGAGACTTACGACACATATTTATTATCGTACATTGTGAAGTTTCTCATTAAAAAATTTTTTTCAAGATATTTTAATGCGATTTATACAAAAAAGAAAAAAAAAGTCCTTCTCAATTCTAAATTCTAGGTTATACGTTGAATTCTTCTAAAGATTATATGAGATGACATTTTGAAAATTAATCTAAATTTATTTCTTCATTTGAAATGATATCGACGAATTCTTATGGTCATTGGATTACGATGATTGCAACAGGGAAAAAAGAAAATTTAATTGCGAACGATAAAACGAATGATTCCTCGTCGCTTAGCGACTTTATCGAAGAGTAGGAACAGCTTATACTAAAAAAAAAAAAAAAGAAAAAAAAAGAAAAAAAAAGACAAAAAAGACAAAACAAAACAAAAGAAATAAAAAAGTACATATGACAGAGAGAGAGAGAGAGAGGAACAGAGAGAGAGAGAGAGAGAGAGAGAGAGAGAGAGAGAGAGAAAGAAAAGTTCTAAATTCTCTTACGAGAAGGGTAATAACTCACGACCATAAAACACGAATGTTAGCTCTCTCTCTCTTTCTCTCTCTCTCTCTCTCTCTCTCTCTCTCTCTCTCCATCTCT
>NC_062192.1:7058066-7063066 GCF_912470025.1 Vespa velutina | reverse complement strand
ACTTACGTCAACATTCTGGTGAAATAAGAAAGGAAAAACTGAAATGGGAAAGGAAGTTAACTTAGTCGAACCTAATGTCCGAGTTAAAAGCACTATAATGGTCGTCGATTCTCGTTTATCCACATAAATGTTTCTATTGTTCTTCAGAGATAATAAAAATTTTTGTAAGTTTGTACAATTTATATATAATCATTGAATTGATTTATTGATTATAAACTTACTCTCATAATATTTATTTATGAAATTAGAAAACTACGAAATTTTATAATTTCCACTATGAGTAAGGCTCTTATTCACGAATCAATCCACTGGATTCATTTCGATAATCGTACGATAAAAAAAAAAATAAATATATATATATATAAAGTAAGCAAAAAAGAAATGGTATATTCATATAAAGAAATAATTCTCTCTTTGATTTAATCTTTATTTAAATATTACAATTGACAATTCTAATATCATAAAATATATCAAATTAATAAATCAATAATAAAAATCTAATGATCAAATATATATATAATATAATAGATAACGACATAATTAAATATTTACCAAAAGTGATAAATTCATTAATATCAAGTTAAATGGAATAAATTAAACTCGTAGGAAAGAGAATAATCATAAGTCTAATAATGAGAAACCTATAACAATCAATAGATAAAGGAGTTCGTAATGAGAAAGGTACCTAACAGTGGATGTTCTCAACAACCATGGAATTGTTAATCCTCGACAGGCTGATTCTGGTTCGTGCGGTTTCTCGGTAACGCGTAACAGAACCAACGAGTTAACTAACATAGATTCAACGTCGATGTGTTAATGGATGCAATAACAATTATCGTTTCAGTAATGTCCGCCATATTGTTCTCTGAACGTTGCTTACCGATTGACCCTTGGAGCAAAAGTATTGCGAGCGATCTCGTATGATCTTACTAATATTGGGAATATAACTGATAATGAGCGAGAAGCAACTAATGAGAGAAAGAGAGAAAGAGAAAGAGAGAGAGAGAGAGAGAGAGAGAGAGAGAGAAACTCAAAGTGTCTTATCAGATGCACTAATGGCAACGTCAGAGAGGTGAAAAAATACAACTGACATTGTGTGTGAAGCAACTAATGAGAGTAAAAGAGAGAAAAAGAGAGAGAAAGAGAAAGAGGCTAACACTATTTTATCAATGACGACGTTGGAGAGGTGAAAGAATACAACTGACATTGAGCGTGAAGCAACTAATGAGAGTAAGAGAAAGAGAAAGAGAGAGAGAGAGAGAGAGAGAGAGAGAGAGAGAGACTCAAACTACCACATCAGACGCACGAATGGCGACGTCAGAGAGGTGAACGTAATACACGCGCCGTTGAACCTAGGCACGTCGCAGCAACTCCCTTCGTGCGATCGGACTCACGTAACCGTACGTGTATCAGGACTGTACTAGCGACGCGTTGTCCCCGTTAAACGGCAACCCGTATCGATCAATCCAAGTTACCGAACACGTGCGATCGACGCTCACCTTCTCTCTCTCTCTCTCTCTCTCTCTCTCTCTCTCTCTCTCTCTCTCTCTCTCTCTCTCTCTCTCTCTCTCAGCAGCCTTTAACCTTATCCCAGCTTTAGCAAGCTCTGACGTTTCAAAGGGAACCTTTTCTTTTTTCTTTTATTTTCTATTCTTGTTTTCTTCCTCTGTTTTTCCTTCTTTTCCTTCTTTTTCTTTTTTTTTTTTTTTTTTTTTATTACCTATAAGTAGTAAAGGAGGATAAAACAAAGAAAAAAAAAATTATTTTTTTATAACAACTTTTACTACGCGATAAACTCTTGATTCATCGATTCATCTTCCTGACTTTTTAATGTCAATCAAAAATAATCTCTGTCATTGAAAATAGAATTTATCTAATTACGTCAATTCGACAATTTAATAAACGTCCTATGTTTAATTTCATGTTGACATCGAATTGATTCTTATTTAATACTAAACACCAATTCGTTCGAAATTTTGATAAATTTAATTATTATTCTATTACGTATACACATTAATTCATCATTATCATATATATACATATATATATATATATATATATATATATATATATATATATATATGTACATATTTATACATATATATTCTACCATCATTTTAGTCGGAATTAATAATAATCATTGATTTATTTATACGTATATAAAATAATATCAGAATTATTATTCTAAATTGATATTAATTATTGTTGGACATTGTAACAATTTAATTTTGTAATATATCTAAACAAGAGCGATAAAATATTATGATTTAACTCGTTGTTTGTCGAAATGATAGTGATTTACTATGATATTACAATTTATAGTATGACGTCAATGTGGATCATCGAGCGGAGATTGTTAAGAAAAATTAAAACGAATAAAAAAAGGATTTAAAAAAGATAAAAAACAGATTGAATAGATACCTCGTATAGTAGATGGTAAATTTCCGATACGAAAAACAACCTATATTTCCTTCTTTTTCTCTCACTCTCTCTCTCTATTTCCTTTTTTCTCTTTTTAATTCTAATAATGAAAGAAAGCAATTAAATATCAATAGAGTACTGATGAATGTAATAAAAAGTTACGAGTGTTTGTGAAACGTATGTACATACGTATACACGTTCTCCATTTATATCTGATGAAATTGATTCTACACGATTAATAGCTGTTTAGAGAAGTCAACTGACTATAATGAATGAATATTTGACTGAATGGTTCAAAGTCGAGATAACTATGATCGCTCATTGGATACATAATCATTATCCTAAATCGCCTATTGTTCTACGAATAATGTTTCATGAATCTAAAGACAATATCGGTAAGTTCCATATATGACAATTCATCTAATACTAATCCTTATGATCTTCGTATTGAAGAGAGAGAGAGAGAGAGAGAGAGAGATTTCACATCAGTTAAATAATTATTCCCATAAACTTTGAACTTTGAGCTAAATATTAAAATTATTGAACTATTAAATTTTCTATGTAATATTTAATAAATCCAAATCCAATATAATTTATTCAATGTAAAATATTCTTCGAATTGATTAACTTTTGCGATCATAGATATATGTGTCAATAATTTAAAATCACATTGATCATAATCTTTCAACGATGAAATCCTACTACCATTTCATTAATTCATCCTAACTGTACCGATATCATCAAAACCGATCGATAAGATGAAATTATTGTAGTGTTTGTTCGAGATATCGTGACGGTCAAAGGTTATAAATAAGAACAATCGATAAAGCTAATAAAATAGAGTCGCTATATTTTTAAAAATTTTCTTCTGTTCTCGTTTTTTTTTTTTCTTTTTTTTTAATGTTTTTCTCTTTCTTTCTAGATTACTGAACGAACGATTTTTTCTCGAGATAATTGTATCTAGATATTTTTCATTGTCGCTTGATCCTCATCATCCTCTCTCTCTCTCTCTCTCTCTCTCTTCAAGAAACACGTAACTATGTACATACGTACATACGTACATACACACATATATACATACATACATACATATGTACTATCAAACGAGAAACAGGTATCTACGATCTCTTTGTATGGACTCGTTATGCGTCCTCGTTGTCCTCGTTTCCAAACGACACACGTACATACGTAGAACATACATACGTTGTGTAGTTGAGTGAGAGAGAGAAAGAGAGAGAGAGAGAGAGTAAAGGGTGTAGGAAGGGTTAGGAGGGTGAAACACAGCGAGCACTTGCCAGATATACAAGCAGATATCGGCCGTTCGAATACTCGTTACAACGACGGATAACGAAAAGCCGGTTGAACATAGGGGCGGTTCTCGTAGCTGGACCCCGTTCGAGAAAAGAGCGAGATCATTCAAGCGATGGAAACGATCGAGTCAAACGATGGGGTTGGACATACTTGATAATAGTAAAGAAAGAAAAACTGAATGAATGAATGAATGAGAGAGAGAGAGAGAGAGAGAGAGAGAGAAAGAGAGAAAACTGAACAAACAACTTTGTCATTTTCCTTAGGAAATACAGAGTGAAATCGCAAAAGGGATAGTGATGGATAGGAATAGGAGCAGGGGAGGAGAGAAAAGGAGTTAGTATTTTACCGAACGAAGACGAACAAAAAGTAGTAAAAGAAAACAAGTTGGAGCCAGACTAATCGGTAATTGTGATTTGTAATTTACGATTTGTCATTTGTTGCCTGTTTCGTTTTTCGCGAAGAAAACAACTCCCGATCGAGACTACTCGTTAACTCCGGATAAATGCTTACCTGGTAGTTTTGCTTAATCGAATTATCTTGGAACAACAACTTCCTCCGTGGTATCCCGTTGTCAATTAAAAGCTGTTCGATCATCAATGACCGATCCGAATTACTCGAGAACTATCTGCGAAAATACTTGCTCTATATTTTTCCTATGATGTAGCAAGAAAAAAAAGAAAAAAAAAAAAGGAAAAAAAAAAAAAAAAAAAAAGAGAGAAAAAGAAAAAAGAAAAGGAAAAAATAATCGATAAAAAAGAAATATATATTCGAATAATATACATACATATCCTAATAGAAATTCTAACAAAGAGAAAAAAATGTACACTTTAAAGTACGCGTACATTTAACAACGTTAACTACTAGTAGTAGACTATTACCGAAAGGTGTACTACGAGTCAACTGAGGAAAAGGCTGACGTTTCCCAGGGAGAAAGTAAATAAAAGAAGAAAAGGGGGGAATAAAAAAATATATGAAAAGAAAAGAAATAAAATGGTGAGAGAGAGAAAGAGAGAGATAGAGAGAGATAGAGAGAGAGAGAGAGAGAGAACGAGAGCATAAAAAAAAAAAAAAGGGAAAAAATAGTGCTGTAGCAGGTTGAATTCGAGTACAGTGAGTATACGTAAGCGCCTGTGAGTGCTTCGTACGAAACGAAAGCTTTCGGTGGATATAAACGAAATGTTCTCTGCTCTCTCTCTCTCTCTCTCTCTCTCTCTCATTCACTCACATATTCTCGCTATAACGCGTGTATCCATATCATCGTATCTGAC
>NC_062192.1:7025566-7055566 GCF_912470025.1 Vespa velutina | reverse complement strand
TATATATATAATATGTTAATATAATTAATGAATTTTTAAATGAAGTTTTATGTCTTTCCCGGTTTAATTTTATTAAATTTTTTCTGAAAAATGAAATGATTACTAGTTCTCAAAGAAACATCAATTTATCTACACTTGTTCCTTTTATTTATCGCACAATATAAGTCATCAATACTATCATCCTTCTTTAATTTCAAATATTACAACATTTTCATTTTTGTCTTACTAAAAATGTTTCTATCAAAAATTTTCATACGTTTTATGTCATACGCAATAAAAACTGTATTGCCATACTTGACTATCAATTGATTGCGTTTATTACAATTTTCAAGGAGGAATATATATATTTCTCTTTTTTTTCTTTAAATACAATATTCGAAACAGAAAATTATCAAAAAATTTCATTTGCATAAAATATTTAAAGTAATATTTTCATGAGTACTAGAATACAATTTTATATGCATAAACTATATAGAAATTTATATATATATATATGTATATATATCGCGATATGTTCGAACAAAAAAGAACAATCTACGAACGAATTCATTTTGAGAATTTATATATATATATATATATATATATATATATATATATATATATATCTAAATAAAACGTTTAAAATAAAATTTTTACACTAAAATATTCTAAATTTATATATTCATTTGATTTGACTCTTAATAGAGATTTAAATTTTTTATTATTTTCTATAATAACCTATAAGATATTAACTACACAACACATTAATGTAGTCAACGTTTTAACAATCACGTTATTTCGAATAATAATGTCGTATGGGATGTTCCAGTATCGACTGATTCAATTATTTGAAATAAACAAAAATATCGACAATAAATGCACTTCTATTCATTTCTATAATTCACAGAAGTGCTATGTATATGTATATGTATATATATATATATATATATATATATATATATATATCGCGTTACGTTCGAACAAAAAAGAACAATCTACGAATGAATTCATTTTGAGAATTTTTTCGACGAATTCGCTTATTAAATCCATCACTTTATTTGATTTTGTTTTCTATTTCCTTCCTTCGAAAAATTTTTTATATTCTCTTTTAAATACGACAGGTGATATCAATTTTAATTCTTTCATCATTTATGTTTCATCACGTTTTCGTTAAAATTCTATTTAATATTAAAACATGCATGCGCGCACATACATATACACGAAGACAAAATACATAAACAACACATCGATGTTGAAAAGTGTACAACATTCTAATAGTCACGTTTGCTTTCTATCAACAAATCACGAAAATATTTCTGTTTCTTGCGATTAAATTCGATAAGCGTAGTGTCATTCATATCTTGTCTGTCTCTACGAAAACAATGAAAAAATCGAAAAAAACATGAAAAGAAACAACAGAAGGAAAATAAAAAAAAAAATATAATGAAATGAATAGAACGACGACAATGACAATGACGACGACGACGACGACTTTCGCGAAATCGTAGATAGTCATTCATCTCTCTCTTTCTCTCTCTTTTCCTCCCTCTCTTTCTACCAAACTCGTATCGACGAATATTGGAAAGGACCGGAGACACATAGCTTACTTTACGAGAACGATCGCAGGAAGCAAACTGTTTATACGCATCGGAAAAGGAAATGAAAAAGGGTTCGAGATGTATGTATGTGTATGTGTGTGTATTCTTCCTTTCTATCTTTGTCTCTGTTCTGTCACTCTGTTTCTCTCTCTATTTCTCTTTCTCTCTCTCTCTCTCTCTCTCTCTCTCTCTCTCTCTCTCTTTGTTTTTCTCTTCTCTATCATAGACTTCCGCTTTATATCATTCTGTCACACCTCGATCAACGAGTCCCTTCTTTTCGAATACGGTTTCCCGATTGCCACGATATAGGCTGCTCGTATATACGAATACATGGATAAAGGGTAGAAGTGAGAACGGGGTGGATACCGATTTCCGGAGATGACTTTCGTAAAAGACACTGTTCAGCTCCGTATCATGATGATTGTTGAAAGAAAAATGCGATGACACTTAACGCTCATCATTTTTTTTTCTTTTCTCCTTATTTCTCTCTCTCTCTCTCTCTCTCTCTCTCTCTCTCTCTCTCTATCTATCTATCTATCTATCTATCTATCTATCTATCTATCTATCTATCTATCTATCTATCTATCTTTTTATCCATCGTTTTTAAATAAGAAAAGATTGTACGATGGAAATAAATGTTTTTAGAGATAATATTACGAACATTAAAAAATTCATTTAATCTCTTTAAAATTATATAGTATAGTATTATTTGTATAATACAATGTTTATTTTTATTAATTGCTTTTTATATAATTTGAATTTGAATTAATCTTTTAATTAATTTACATATATAATATATATATATATATATTTTATCTACTCATATAAAAGAAAAAAAGGGGATAGAAAAAGAAATATTTTTACATTGGATCTATTTTAATGGATTTAAAGGTTTGTAATATATGTTTCTTTAATAAATACATTATGTTAAATAATAATTATTTAATTATTTAATTATTTAATAAGTATTATGTAAAAATATAATGTTAATAAATGTATTTAAATTTTTTCAGAATAATATATGTTTCTTTTAATTGTATACGAAGTTATATTTGATTACGAGTTACATATAATATTACTTAAACTAATATGATAACATTATATGAGCATATCTATAATTGAAAAATATGAAAAAGTTCGTAGATTTATATATATATATATATATCGAAAGAAGAACTTTAAAAATATAAATACGATTTGAAAATTAACATAATTTCATATATGATTTAATCATATTCGACTTTGATTTTATTTTGTTTCTATTCCCTTTTTTCTTTTTCTTATGTATAAAACCTAATTCGATAATTAATTTAAAAAAAGAAAAATGTAAAATTTACGAAAGGAAAGGAAAAGTTATGTTTATTTGATAAAAGATTAACTTTAACAAAGTAAGAGGAGAGGAATTTATAGGGTAAACCATTTCAGTAGAACTCTCGGTAATGATTTGTCCCACTTTAATCGAGTTTACTTAATAGGAGGGAACATTTAAACAAAATTGCTAGACACGTATTATTCGCTAAAGGTCAACCAACCTAAGTCAAGAACCATAATCGGAGAGAAGTGTTAGAGGTCAAATGACAACTGTTTCAACAATCAACTGACTCTCTCCTGTCTTTGGTGTTCGAGACAGCTCTAGAATTCGTTGATTGCTTCTATATATCATATATCTGCCAGCCATGAGATTCTACATGGAAAGCAGCTTAATTAAAGTTCGATACTTGGACAAGTTGAGAGTCAAACGGTAAGTCGATTTACTCTTGAGATGTAAACTCGGTTAGTGGGGAGGTTCTGCTATTACTGTTCTTGCATTTACTATATTTGTTAAGGACGACAGTCGATGAAAACAAAGATGAAATTTCTAATAGATACAAGAATTGAATTTCGAGACGAAGTACATTGGTACGAAGGATTGATTAAATAATGACAAAGAATTTCATTGTACTATTGAAATATAAATGTAATAGATAGATAATAGATAAATTCGATAAAATTATTAAAATTTAATAATTATTAAAATTCATAATGATAATCTCAAATATTTGATAAAAATTATAATTTTATCGAGGTTAATTAACTGATCTCATATATTTCATAGGATTTAACTTTGATATATTTAATTTATTATGTTTAATTTATTAAGTATAATTATGATGAAAAATTTATTAATATTTTAGAAAAAAGAATTTTCTTCTGTGTTAATGGACTTTTCTTTTTTGTTAAAAGGATAAAAAAAAAAATATCTAATACATCTTAATCCAATTAATCAATATAATTAATCAAAGTGATCTTCGTAAAAATTAACTTGTTCAATTTAAAGAGTTAAAGATACTTTCCGTTCCAATAATATTAAATAATATAATCGATACGGTTTATTAAACTCAGCAAATATTATCTATATCTAATTAGCATAATCAACGAATCAGATTTTGATGATAACAAGAATGGGAAGAAAGAAGGCGTCAGTTGGAAAGATCGTGAGATAGTTTCGGTCGCTGTAATGAGAACTCGTGATCCCAGTACCGATTTCATTCTCCGATATCTCTTCGAATTCGTTGGTACTCGTGAACGAGTACGAATTTTAAATGATCCATAAAGATGTGCCTTCAGAAGAAAAAGGAAAAAGGAGAAAATCTTAAAAGACGAATCTCGAATATTTGCCAACGTTCGAAAGAAAGAGAAAGAGAGAGAGAGAGAGAGAGAGAGAGAGAGAGAGGAGAGAAAGAGAGAAATGAATGATGATGAATTCTAAAAATAGAACAAAATAATATTGAGGACATATTATTTAAAAAAAAAAAAAAACAACAAGGAAAGAAAAGAAGAAAAATAAAAAACAGGCATATTTAAAAATAAAACGAACTCATCGAAAAATAAAAAAGAATAAAAAAATAGATAGGATGCTTGATATTTAAGAAAAGCAGAAAAAAAGAAGAAAAAAGAAAGAGAGAGAGAGAGAGAGAGAGATGTATATTTCGAAAATAAACTCAATTGAACTGAAGGATGTACATTTTTCATTTGAAACTATTAATTAGAAAATTCGTTTCTCGTATCGAGAATTGAAACAATTTATTCGCGTAAATATAGTTCCTGCTTAAGAAGGATGAAAGAAAAAAAAAACGACAGAGAGAGAGAGAAAGAGAGAGAGAGAGAGAGAGATAAATAGGGAAAGAGAAAGAGAAAGAAAGAGAGAGAAGGACAGAGAGGAAATCTAAAAGTTTTCCGATGCGGTTGCTCGCTGACTCGTTATTCAGTGCTCTTTTTTAGCCGGTAAATGGATGAAGAATGGAAAACGGAAGGAAAACCAGGCCAGTAAAGAGAGCTTGAGAGAAATAGAGAAAGAGCGAGAGGGAGAGAGAGAGAGAGATGAAGCCCCCATGTCTCGTACAGATTAGAGATATTTATGGTCCAGTAAATCAGATACTGCCTTCTCTCTTCCGCGCCTCCTCCTCACGACGTTTATTCATCAAAATAAGCCTTTCCTGGGCAAAGCTTTTGCCAATACACGCAACCTTGTCCGATCAAAAAGGAAAGATAAAAAAAGCAAGCACTACAATAAAGTATGTGTGTATCAGTGTAAAAGAGAGAGAGAGAGAGAGAGAGAGAGAACGTGACTTATCGAACAAAGTACCGTTTCTGACACACGCGTCGCCATATTGCCCCGAGTCATTTGTTCTCTTCTTTTCCTAGTAACACCGATTTCGAACTACTCCCAAAGTGAATAAGTACTTATGTAGTATTTATATACATACGTAAATAAATGTATATGCATTGCATGCGCTTTTAGGTAAAATGATAAAAAAAAAAAAAGAAAGAACGATCGTCTCTCTTTCGTCTTATCGTCGATCGTTGATCGTTTAAATAAATATTTTTCTTTTCGTCTTCTTTGTTGTTTGTTCTTTTTTTTTCTTTTTTTTCTTTCTTTTTCTTTTTTTTTTTTTTTTTTTTTTTTTTTTTTTACTACTACATTTTCTCCTACTGGAAAATTTCAGATCTTCGTCTCGTATCATAAAAATAAATACTAATAATAATAATAATAATTATCTCGAACATCTTGTGGAATTAATGTATAATTGAAATATTGAGATAAACGATATAGTAGCTTCGAGAAAAAATAAAATAATAAAAATTATTACGTGGGATTAATTGAGATATAATTGAGACGTGAAAAAATGACATCGTAATATCGATCAGAGATATCAGATTATTTTCCAAAAGAAATCGAAAGAAATGATATTGTTCGATTCATGAAGAAAAAGAGAGAGAGAGAGAGAGAGAGAGAGAGAGAGAGAGAGAGAGAGAGAGAAAGAGGGAGAAAGAAATCCTTTCATTGTTCTCTCAAGCTTTCTCCTTTTTTTCTTCCATCTTTTTCATAAATTTCTCTATTTCATTAACAATAGTTGTATTACACAGAGAAAAATGAGAAAATGATAGGAATAAAAAAATCGATAAAAAAAATGAACTAAAGAGCAACGTTCTTATTCATTATGTAAAGAGAATGGACTCTTTTTCTCCTTCCATATCCATTCCTTTTTCTTTTGTTACATGTTAAAAAGCATCTCGAATTAATACTGTATTAGAAAAGATTGGATAAATTCTCGACAGAGAATATTACACTTCTACGAAGAAAAACACGTTTCTGAATTTCTTATCGAAAAGAAAATATAATTTAACCGCGCATTAACATCGAGAGATTTCGTTCTATAAAAATCGAAAATTCAATTAAAAAGAAAAATCATGTTAACCTCGTAATTCGAATATGATCTGGAAAACGTATAACCAGCCATGATTATATTCCGTAATATTGTTTAATTACTAAATTGAATAAATGGTATTAATATAGAATTCATATTACAATTCCCTACTATTATTATTAAACTACGTAACTAAATAAAGCATGCTAATACGCATTGCTATATACATGCACACATACATACATACACATGTACATTCGTATGTACATTCATATGTACATTCATATATACATTCATATATATATATATATATATATATATATATATATATATATATATATACATACATATATATATATAAATATATATATATAAATATATATATATATAAATACATATATATATATATATATATATATATATATACATAGATATATAGAGTAAAAGTTCGACTCATTGTATTTGTAAAGAGAATATATTACTCTCGTAGCAAGAAATTCTCGTTTAGATGGCTCATTAAAAGTATCAACGGGCTACATTAATTGACATTTAAAAATATACACATAATTATTCTGTGTATATGTATACGTTTATGTATTTATACGGCATATATTAATACGGCAAATGTATGATTCAAAAGATACCTTCATATATATTTAATGATTCAATCTAAATATCGAGTAAAATGTAAGAGAAACCTATAAGCTCGTATCAATGATTATGAACATTCGAAGATAACATTAACGATAATGTCGTATAATGGGAAAAGTCGATCGTTATTAGATAGGTGATAGTGGTTGTATGCTAACGAATGATGCGAGCAGCTCTTCCGAAATAGTGTCGATGCTCATACGAATTTGATTCTCTGTTGGGAGTCGTTAATATGTATTTAAGTGTAGAGATATAAACAAATGACAATTAAATATGCATATTTACGAGACGCATTATTCGCTTGAATATGTCATTTCGCAAATGGCGAACATTTCTCGAATAATATTCAAACAACGTGAATGGTAGAGGAAAACTATCTCGCACACATACCTCTCTCTCTCTTTCACACAGCATACTCACATATATATATATATATATATATATATATATATATATATATTCATATACATTCAGTCTTTCTCTCACAATCTTCAACAAATGATAGAAATAAGAAAATCTATAACTGAGAAAATCGATTCGAAGAGTAACACTCTAGCAAACTATGCACCGAAAAATCAAGAATCGATTTTCGTGATCGATATACAGATGCATATTTATGTATCTACATATCTCATGTCGAGTCTTTCGAAAAGTACCTATGCCTCGAGAAGAAAGCTTTACGATAGGGGATAAAAAGGATAGGCTAGTGCATCGCGGTTTGAATAAATATACTCGGCTCGATGCTCTCTTTGAAGGGTAGCGTATGGGCAATTGCCCGTAATGGAGCGAGTAAGTAAAGAGAGAAGCGAAACAAAGAGAAAGGTAGAAGCGAGACGCGAAATATCCATGTATAAACGTCGACTCCAAAATCTATGGTTATGTCGAATGCTACGAGCTACGAATCGAACGAAAAAGATCGTGAAAGATTCTTCACGCCGCTTCCTCTACCTCCTCCTCTTTCTCCACCCTCCCCACATCCGATCTTCTTCTCTCGATCATTTACTATTTGCAAATTGGACGTGACACAGGATGCGAAACGTTTATCGGTCTATGCTATTTTATTTCACTTTTTTTATCGGCACAATCGATATACTTTATAATCGTCAACAATTTTATACATAATGTACGGATTTGTACAGAGCTCATAAAGAGAAATTTTTCGATTATTCGGTTGTATCTTTCTTTTTTTTTCTTTTGTCTTTTTTTAACCCCTTGAACTCTCTTATTTCAAGTCCGAGAATAATAACTTTTTTCTTAACGAAACGTCATATTTTTATTAAATTAACCATGCAAAGGAAAAAAACATATGTATGCAATATATATATATATATTTATTTATTTATTTATTTATTTATTTATTTATTTATTTATTTATTTATTTATTTCTGCTAATTAAAAAAAAAATATATTAAAAGCACAAAAAATTCTTAGTGAACAAATTAAAAACAAAAATTGCAAAGGATCAATCGATCGATTTTATATATCGTCCTATGTAATTCAAGAGATATGTAATCAAAATAATATAATAAAGTATATGAAAAAAAATTATTACAGATCTTGCATAAAAATAAATATTAGAAAATGAATGTATTATACAGAAAATTTTATATATATAAAATATATATATATATAGTAAATATACATGTAAAAACATTCTTGATTCATATAAATTGAATCTCTAATTTCCATCGCATTGAATTAAAATCACTAGAATATCTTAACTAAAAAGAAAAAGAAAAAAAGGAAAAAAGAACAGGAAATAAATCGCATAAAACTGAAAGTCTCGTAATAAAAATTTGAACTACTATTCTTCTTCTATTTTCTTTCTTCTTCTTCTTTTTTTTTCTTTTTTATTGCGCAATGGATGAGTCACTTAACGTTAACTTCACGGACAGGTAGCCACGTTGATGATGGACGAGGAACAACCACGTTCTACTCGATCTCGTCAACTCGGCTGTCGTTGTCTCGAATGTCAATCCACGTGCATCCGCTTAGTTAAAGGACAAGTACCCGTTCGCGCTTATAATGGCCGACTCTGGTGCATGCTGCGTTTGGCTTTATGGAATCACCTGTCGTCGGATTAAAAGGGAAGTGATATACATCCCTACTGCATAATCAATGAACGTTCAACAACGGTGCCGTTTATTAAATGCAACACTATATAGACCGGGATTGTATATAGATCAGGAAGTATTCGAAAACCCATTTGAATTTTCCAAATTTATTTTATAAATTTATCTATTTATATATATATATATATATATATATATATATATATATATATATATATATATATATATAAATATATATTTGGATAAATACGACATAATCGAAATACGAATAAATCGAAGAAATATATTCGATTATATTTCCACGATAAAAACGATCTACTTGCTGAGTTGATAATACAATTATTATACATTTTATATGTCATATTAATTTTACACACTTTATATGTCCTAATAATTAAAATTTGAAATTATTATAATGAATTATAATTTGCCTGCTATGAATGAATATATTAAAATAATTTTATACGAGAAATATTCGTTCAAAGAAAATTAACATACTTACAATTCGAAATTTCGAATCGTTTATACGTTAAATGGATACATCGAATGATTGTTAAGAAAATGAAAAGAGAATAAATAAAGAAGAGAAAGAAAAAGTAAAGAAAGAATAGGTTATTTCTTCGAGTTGAAAATTTACCTACCCATTCTCGGGAATATGCGGAGGAATACGGTAGGATGATTACAGTTCGTACGAGAACAACAGTAATATCAGAGCTCGAATATGCTGCGTTTCGCGCGATTATCCTGTTTACGGTCGAACAACAACGCTGACAAGAAAGCGTAGATGCATATTGGCAATGCCGTCTCTCTTCCACCTGCCGGGCTCATCCATTTTCCCTCGGAAATTTCTGTAGATGGTAGTGCCGGTTTCCGCGAGGAAGTTCATGCCGCAACGGTGCACATAAGGGCACGTAGCGCAATTACACCAGCTCTCATAGGGAATCGCGTCACGTCAAGCGGTGGATGCCGCTTGCACGAACACTATACGTGATTCGTACCCATAATTTTGTAGACATTCATAGGTCAGCAAAGCGAGTGAACAAGTGTACGAGAGAATGAGCGAACGAATGAACGAACGAAGTAACAAGCATGGGACATTCTAGGTAACTAGTACGAATCAAGGAACCACGAATTCTAACGAATCAAAAGCCAGAATTGAAAATCGAAGGAGTTATCGAATCTGCATGTAGATACCTTTACCACAAGGATGACCTATATATCCTACCCAGCCATAGTCGATTTTCCGAAAAGGAACGTGGAGAAATTTCCGAATGGAGAAATCTTGCTTTATGGTATAAAACGTTAATGTCGATTTAATATTAGAACGATTACCTCATATACATCTCGAAACGCCCTCATATACAAGGATCTTAAATATGAGAGATAAAGAGAGAGGAAGAAAGAGAGAGAAAGACTTTTCTTTCTAAAAGTTAGATAATTCTTTGGTCTCAAAGTCTCATTACTATCTCTAAAACTTCTTAACCCTTTGACTCCTTTCATCGTCGTTCACCGCTCAATCCAGCAACAACTCTCTTCTCTCCAAGATTTTCATGCAAATTCGACGAGTTGTAGATGATATTATGAAAGAGCTAGAGCTAAAGTTAGAGAGAGAGAAAGAGATAAATAGAGAGAGAGAGAGAGAGAGAGAGATACTAAATTCTCTGACCTTGCCTACTTCAAAGGATTCCTCAATACGACTACAACGACTACGACAACGATGGAGTTCGTAAATCAACGACGAAATATTCGTCGATTCACATGCAAACTGGTGCTCGTTAATCCAACAAACACGATCCAATTCCTCGATTCCCAGTTTTAATCGGATTCTGAATGAATACTCGCGATCGAGTAACTACGTTGAAATAATATAGCCAACGTATTAATTGCCATCGATATCTTAGCACAAATCTCGGAGTCACTTTTAAAGACTCGAACAAAGAAGAGTCCTACGTAATAATCTTCTTTTGCTTGAGAAAAAAACTAAAACATATAGAATGCAATTTCCTTTTCCGGAATCGATTTAACGAGTCGAGAAAGAGTTCCCGTTAGAAAGCAAATTCAAAGGGCTTCAAAGCGAGGATGAATCTCGATCGAGGAAGTATGAATATTCTTTTTTTTGTTTTCTGTTTTTTTTTTTTTTTTTTTTTTTTTTTTTTTTGGAAAAAGAAACACGTTCTTTATTTCTTTTTCTTTTTTTTTTTTTTTTAGTTGCTTCGGCAATGAAGAAAGAAAATAATGAAAGACGGGAAAAAGGAATAAGACGAAAATATTGAAAAAACGCAGAGAGAATAAGAATAAGAAGGAAAGAGAGAGAGAGAGAGAGAGAGAGAGAGAGAGAGAGAGAGAGTGAGAAAGAGAAAGAGAGAGAGGCAAGGTAGTAAAGAGTACAGCGATTGCTCAATAAAAGTCGATCAAGTAAAGACGATTTCGTAAAGGTGACTCGACTCTAAATTAGTCGGATAAAAGGTAAACGAGAGAAAAAGAGAGAAAGAGAGAGAGAGAGACTTAAAGTAAGAAGAAAAATAAAGAAAGAAAAAAAAGAAGAAAAGTATAGAAAAAGAAAGAAAAAAACGTTCACCCTGAATGTTTCGACGAAAGATCGTACTTTCTCAACGAAATACCTGATTTTCTTTGGGTCAGGGTTAATGAAAAAGCTTCAATAATTTATACTGTAAGAGTAAAAGGGATGGAACAAAATATATCCGGTGACCTTGAGTATTTCTAATGTATCTTAAGTGAGTCAATTTTCATATCTTTTTCGAGCATACTTATTCAATTCGATCGGCTGACATTTTACAACTTTATTACTTTTCTGGTATTAATTAACTACGATCGAAACGATTTAAACGTTTATCGTTGGATTTCTAATTACAACGTCGATACTATTCCTCGTGCTTGTGTCCAATGGTAGTACATACTGGTGGTAACCATCGTCCCAAAGGGGCAGGAAACTCGATTTACTCTTGAGAGCTTCGAAGAGCACGTCGAAACGTCGTGCTAGTGACGGTAGTGGTGACGACGGTGGTGGTAGCGGTGATAGTAATGGTGGTAGTAGTAATAGTTGTGGTAGTGGTGGTACTGGTGGTGGTATTGGATAGTGCCAGTAGTGGTAATACGTCGTGAACGATGTAAAACGATAAGTGGAAAGTAGCGTGTACTTCTTATTCGATCGGCTACCACCTGTCGCGTCTTTTTCACTCTCGAAGAAACTTCGATCATGTCGATCGAACTTTCATCTCTCGATCGAAAATTTATGAAGAAAAAGGAAAAAAAAAAAACTGAAAAAAACCAAAGAGAAAAAAGAAAGGAAAAACAAGGAAAAAGAAAAGAAGAAGAAAAAGAAGAAGAAGAAGTAAACGCGAAATAAAATATATGTAGCATAGGTTGTTGTGAATTATAACAATTTCAATTCAAATATCAAAGCTTTTAAATCGTACCTATACTATGTATATATATATATATATATTTTATTAGATTATAAGGCTTAACAAAGTCAATAAAATAAGTGAAGTGTCTATTCTCAAAGATAATAAAAAGTTTACTTCCTCGATGGCAATTCTTAACTCTTTATTCCAAGGACATAACGATGCTAGAGATTCGCACGATTCGCGCGTGTCCACCCCCTCCTCTCTCTTCCCCATCCCCTTCTCTTCCTCCCTTTTCTCTTACGCTCGATAAAACAAAGTTGAATTCACTTTTGTGAAATTCACCTTTTTCTTCCTTTTTCCTTCGAACCTTCTTCTCCTTATTCTTTTCTTTCTCTCACTATATACCGTATAATGGAATACAAGTCGGCGATACGTATCCAAAGAGCGTCATAAACTTTACGGTCAGGACATTACTCTTCGGACGTAAGGAAGACCAAAGTCCGTGGATCGTTTTGTTGCAGTGAGAGTAACACCGTGGCTACTCATTGTCAGTTACAAAGGCATTCTCGTGAAATGCAATGTGCCATTTACCACGTTCGCCCCTTTAACCACCATCCCAGATACAATTGAAATCTATTTTTACTTTGTTTTAATGATTTAAGCGTGAAAATGGTAAAAGAACAAAGAAAAGAAAAAATTAATAATTAAGTTAACGTCCTACTTATTGTAAGAAACAATAGTTTCTATTTTTTCTTTTCTTTTTTTCTTTTTTTTTTTTTCGTCTTATTCCTTTTTTTCTTCTTGTGACCTATCAAAGGCAAAAAATATCAAGTCGAAAACGTTTCTCAACGAATAAAATAAAAATCGGTCGACACGAATGAAAATGAAATAATTGTCGTATTTAATATATATATATATATATATGGAGAAAATGGAGAAAATGTAACGTTTCTCTTGCAATTACACAAAGAAATATAAAAGACGACTTGTAAAACAAAAAGCATTATACGAAAAGACGTTATTAAGCTGAGAAGATTACAAAAGTTAAAAGAGAAGTTAACGTAAACGCAACTATTGTAAAACCCAATTTTCACATTTTACTTATTCCACTTGAGCGTCCTCTTAGAAAACTACTACTTTTATTACACCTATAAATAAGTGGATTCTCATGGAATCCAGTATCTCTCATGTTCCATAGAATTTTTATTTCTCTTAAAAGATTTTCTTTCCTGAAATATAAAGTTTCCAACCAGCGTTCGCACACACACACACAAACACACATACATACATACATACACACATACACATATAGAGAGGGAATAAGAGAGTGTGAGAGAGAGAGAGAGAGAGAGAGAGAGAGAAAGGTTTTGCAATACTAGACAAGGTCGAATATTAACTTTCTTCTGGTCAAAGCATTTTACTATAAATTGGAAAGTCGTTCGCTAAACGTCGAGACAGTACCATTCGAAACAATGAGAACTAAGAGAAATAAATCAAAAAAAAAGAAAAAAAAAAAAAATAAAGAAAAAGGAAAAATGAAATATTGCAAAGTGGCGATTACCATGGCAAAAGCGCTTTCCTAGGAGTAATTGTCACGGTTCCCAATCTACTGTACTGATCTGAAAGTACAACAAGGAGAAAGAGAGAGAGAGAGAGAGAAAGAGAAGGAAAAAAAGAGAAACAGAAAAAGAAAGAGACAGAGAGAGAGAGAAAAAGAGACAGAGAGAGAAAGAGAGAATTTCGATCGTCGATAAGAGCAACACACATCGGTACGAGTTTCTCATTGACCCAAATTCTTTTCCGGATGCCATAGAGCCGCACTCTATCGCATTCCACGACCATCCAACATGGCGAATTCACCCTTTTGTCCTGAAACGCACATGCTGCCGTGTGTACAACTAATATATAAATTCCAATAGGTAAGTATTCAACGTTATACTCGTTGCGCCGTCTGCAAAAAATGCGCAGAGAGATCGGAATTTTCGTTGCCATTGAAACGCGTGCTTCATGGTTCAACGCGATACCATGTTGGAATTCCAAACCGATAAAAATAACGATAATAAAGACGTGGGAGTATTCGGGAAACATATATTTTTTTCTACCCAGGAAATTAAACGTAGATCGTTTGTCGAATTGATAAATGATTCTCATCTATCGTTTTTATTCCCTTACGATACATTCGCTTTCGAATAAATAGTTAATTGGTAAATTATTGTTGAACAAGAGAGATAAAGACAAATAGATAGATAGATAGAGAGAAAGAGAGAGAAACGAACGAATTTGAAATGAAAATTTTATTTCGAATCCTATTAACATATTGAACATCGAGAGAATGATATAACGATGATTGATATAATTCGCTCGCGTGTCAGAATTTAAGCTCTCTATCATCGTTCAATTTAATTGCAATTAATCATCGGCCTTTTATCGATCGTTTTTTCTCGCGAGTGAAGTAAAAAGTGAAAAAAAAAAAGAAAAAACCATAAAAGGAAAAAAGAAAGGAAACATTAAGAAAGAAAAAAGAGAAAAAAAAAGGAAGAAGAAGAAGAAGAAGTTCAAATATTACGGAAAGCTACGGTAACAGTGTCAACGTTGGAGAAAGCTTCGAAGCAACTTGAAACTACTCCGCCGGCGGAGGGTTGATTAAAGTTTTTAATTAACTGCATTAATGATTTATCAGATAACGCCGCACGGCACGGCCGCTTCTAATTCCTTCCTCGACGTAAAAATTGCTCGCTCGACGATTTATCTAATTACTCGTAATTAGCAGGAGCTACTCCAACCTGTACGCTTTTGCAGTGAAGGCGTCGATAAAATTAACTTCCGGGTTGATCTTCAAGAGAAATTAGAGAGAAAGAGAGAGAGAGAGAGAGAGAAAAAAGACAGATAGCAACTACAGAGTTGTTCCCTTTGACTAACGAAACGCTATAAAATATAAATTATAAAGTACTTATACGTAATAATATTATTTGTCAGATAGTATGAAAATGTCAAGCCTAGAGATAGGCAACACTTTATACTTCCTCGATAATTATAGTTGCTAACATCATTTATCAATAGGAAAATTATTTAATCCCCCTCCTCCAAACCTAACCGATATGCCTAATAATAGGCAACCCGCGTTATATACGTCAAAATATGAACGAATGTATGGAGTGTTATCTCTCTTCAGGCGTTAGTCATTACAGATAAAAAAATCCAATGACTAAAAGTAAGATCTAATTCTTTTCTTTTTTTTTTTTTTCTCTTTTTTTCAAAGATCAAACCAAACGATTATTAATACGAATAAAAAGAGAAAACTTTCTCTAAGTTCGAACGCATTTTACTTTTCTCTTTTTTTTTTTTTTTTTTTTTTTTTTTTTTATCGCTGATAGACTGGCAATCGTTTTGTACGACGATGAAACGAATGTCGTTTCGTTGAGTTGCCATCGAATTGATTGGATTCATGCAAAATAAAAAAAAGAAAATTAGATCGCTGTACCATTCTCTTTCTCCTTCTCTCTCTCTCTCTCTCTCTCTCTCTCTCTCTCTCTCTCTCTCTCTCCTTTCTACGCAGAAAGGGCGTTAAGATGAAAGAAGGAGAAATCAACGTCGAGAAAGTAAAAAGCATTTTTCCGCAGACGAACGAAAGAATGGAGGTCAACGTGGAAGGCAATATCGAAGACGGCATTGCCTTTTCATCGAGATGCGATCTTCGTCTCGTGAACCTCCGAGACTCTCACTCTCTTCTTTTCGTATTACCCACGAATCTTTCCTTTTCTCTCTAACCCTTCATTTATTGCATCCACAGCTTATGTCGCACACATACCGACTTTATAAACGTATAGTCAGCATCTGTTTTCTGTGTTATTAAATTCTTTCATCTTACGTATTTATACACGTATAAGTATGTGTAAATTGCTCTGTCTATCGGTGTACAAGTCTGTCTATATATGTACTTATTTACTTATTTACGTGTGTATGATTGAGAGGTAAGATACTAGATAATATGCATCAAACAAATTTTCCAAATGAAATTAAATAATCGATTGATGTCCATTAGCATTCTACATATTTATTCATTCACGCACGAAGAATAACGTGTATTATAAATAAATCATCATTTATATATAGTTAGTATTATATTATATAATATATAGATACTATATAATATATATATACAAAAGATTTTTTATATATATATAAATATATATATATATATATATATATATATATATTAAAAGTAAAATAAATTATTACAAAATAAAAAATATTTACTTATGTAAAACTAAATCCACTTGATATAAGTTCACGTTAATGAATAATATTCTTACGCTATTATTTATTATCTTCTTTTCTCTCTCTCTCTCTCCCCCCTCTCTTCCTTTCTCTCTTACTCTATATTTATATATATATATATATATATATATATATATATATCGTTCTTTCTTTCATTTATATTTCGTATCTTCAGTCATATTTCGCTCTCGTCTTCTCGTTTTCATCTATGAAAATACAGGATGTGATTAACAATTAGTTGTAACAAGCTGTGCGACATACATCCTCATACATATCGGATGAAACCCATACTATACAGAGCTACTATACAGAGAGGACGCTTAAGTCGCCGTTGTCCCTTCGAATGAGACAGCTTTGTCTTTAAGCGGATATTCGTTAACTGTTCTCGCGTAACGAGCCGTAACGAGGAATACATCAGGAATATTATTATGATAATAATAATTCGTAGTTTCACGAAACGAAGCGATGTCCAAGATTGGTATATGTGTATGTGTATGTGTATATATGGATACGTATGTAGGGATGGTTGGAGGAATTAGATAAGTTGTTGGACATCGAACTTGAAACTAAAATTTTCGAAAGGAGAGGATGATCTCTTCGTTGTCTCTGTGTTTCTCTCAATTCGTTCTCCGTCGTTAACTCGGTATAATTTTAACGACAACGACTTTCACGAAACTTCTCGGAAACCGATATGAAACTTAGCTACGATAATTGGTACGAACGGTTAATTAGATCGTTAATGAGCGAGACGATCAACGGCCAATATGGAGAAATTTACGTTATAATGGTAACGAAATTCGTGGAGAACTATGTAGATATTATTTTACGATAATATTGACATTGAAGATACGAACATAAAAAAAAAAAAAAAAAAAAAAAAAAAAAAAAAAAAAAAATGAAAGGAGAAGAAAAATAAGCAGAAGAATAAGAAGAGGAAGAAGATAAGAAGGATTCTGATGAGAGATAAATTTAATGGCACCTCCGGTCGCGGAATATCTCGTGGAACATAGTGATAGTGACAAGAGCGGACGTGACGAATCGTCCTAATCCAACTTCATCGAATATATCGCTCTATAGAAACGAATGACTGTCCCCGTGCTTTCGTAATATAGATTTATGACAATCTCCTGGTATGATGTCATAGAGCAATACAAACTATGGATTATTATCTACGTCAAAGTACGATGAAATACTTCGAACCGTCGATATTATAAATACGTTCCTATAATCTACGTTATTCTTTATACAAAAAATTATCTTATATCAATCGATGGTTTTGTATAATATACAAAACGATTTATTATAAAAAAAAAAAAAAAAAAAAAAAAAAAAAAAAAAAAAAAAAAAAGAAAAAAAATAGAATATAAACGAAAGGAAAAAAGAAGACGAAGAAAACTTTAAAAAAATTATTTGATTATATATTAACGAGATACTCTTGATAAAGTAAGTCTGTACATCGAAAAAACATTTACGTTTCGCCATAACCATAAAATTACGTTAGATATAATTACCTTATCGGGTCAGTGAGCAATTATCTATCCTACTCCGATTACTTTCTTTACATTATATCTATACATTTTTGATTCTCATTGTTTTATTTTCAAATACATTAGTAAAAGTCAAAGTATGTTTGAAATCGTACTCAAATTCATAATCAAATAATTTCTCGTAAACTCATTGCAACGAACGTAAAAACTATACGTACACACACATACACACATATATATATATATACACAAAGACACACACACACGTACACATAGTTATATACTATAGATAATGTAAAAAACACAATCGTACGCGAAAATTCATATTAAATAACGAGCTCTCACGATCGTATTTCTCCGAGTAATAGCACGATTTAAAACGAACCGTTCTAATTTACTAATTGAAGCGAATACCGAATCGTTAATTAAAAGAATCACGATTTAATATCATCGTTTCATGAAAGCACCACCCGGCCCCACGGTACGAAAACACCGAAACTTTCCAAATCGAACTTATTAGAACGCTATCTCGAAGTCACATAATTCCATGGTTTAAATTATTCCACGATTCATTAAGCATTTAATTATATCTTCGATCGAAGCTATCATGACTTTGCCTTTTTGCGAAATTTTTTAAATGAATTTTTTTTCTTTTGGCTCTCATATTTTTTTTTTTTTTTTTTTGGCTCCATGATCACTTCTCGTCAATTCAAAATTAAAAAGCTCATCGATTAGCCAATTTGTTTGCCTTACATGCACGCATTGCCAAATATTCAAGTTTATGAGATCTATCGCTTAATGGAAAAAAAAAAAAGAAAAAAAGAAAAAAAAAGAAAAAACGACAGACCTCTTTCAGTATTTCCACGATTTGTGGTTGCTTTTGAACAAATTCGCGGTTTACAAAACGTGACAAATTCGCAAATATCTCTTGCAATTCGTCGTCAAAAAATCGTCGACAACGAAAAAAAAAAACAAAAAAAAAAAACGAAGAATGAAAGTCATTTTAATTCAAAAAAAAAAAAAAATCAATTGAAAGATCGCCAAAGAGTTATATCATCCCTATCTATCCATTCTTTTTCATTTATTTAATTCGATAGAAAGTAACGCTTTAATTATAAACTGACAATGAGTAGATCCAATTTTGGTCGAACGAATTCGATGAGATTCTCTCTCTCTCTCTTTCTCTCTCTCTCTCTCTCTCTCTCTCTCTTTCTCTCTCTGTACTGTCGGAATGTCAAGTATATTTTTTTCCTTTTTCTTTTTTTTCATTTTTCCTTCTTTTTTTTTTTGTTGAATCCTTCGATCGGTTTTAATCGTCGATACTCCGAAAGAGCGATGATGAAAAAAGAGAAAAAGAAAGATTGAAAAAGAAAGATGGATAGAAAAAGAGAAAAATAAAAGAATAAAATATAACCACTTAATCAATTATTGGAATAACTAAAAGTAGAGATGCTCTCTCTTTCTCTCTCTCTCTCTCTCTCTCTCTCTCTCTCTCTCTATCTATCTATCTATCTATCTAACTATCTATCTATCTATCTATCTATCTATCTATCTATCTTTCTTTTTTTTTCTTTCTCTTTTTACTCGTAAAAGTCGACTTCCGTTCAAGTGTCTCATTGTCTCTATAGTATAGTAGAGTGGCAAAATAAAGAGATGGAATAAGGGGTGCTAGAAGAATAAAAGAAAAAGAGAAAGAGAAAAAGAGAGAGAGAGTGAGAGAGAGAGAGAGAGAGAGAGAAAGAGAGAGAAGAAAAAAGTACTGCTGGTGGTGTAATGCTAAAGCAACAATACTTTTTCCACTCTAGTCCGAAGATGAGTGAAGGAAAAAGTGAGAGAAGAGAAAGGAGACAGAAAGAGAATAAGAGAGAGAGAGAGAGAGAGAGAGAGAGAGAGAGAAAGAGAGAGAAGAGAAGAGAAAAAAAAATAAAAAGAAACTGAATCTCCAAGGACCCAGAGAGACCCATTAACGCGTCGAACGAAAGAAACTTTTATCGCAAATAATACAAATTATCCTTGAAACTTAGCCCGAAGCTACTTGGCTCGTCCTATTCTTGTCACTGTTTCTTCTTTGAAACACGTCGGATAACGGGGATCCTTTTTATTCTCACGAATGACTTTTCGTTCAGTTAACGTCGCCTGATGGATGGCCCACATTATTTCGCATTCATTCTGAAAACCCTTATAAAACATGAGTTACTATGCATATTTAAAAAAAAAAAAAAAAAGAAAGAAAAGAAAAAAAGAAAAAAGAAAGAACGAAAAACGAAAAATTTAGTTTCCAGAGAAAGTTATATTATATTATATGATAAACAAAAGAAAAAATATATTTTTTATTTATCATTTTTATTATGAATGAAAAAATATTACTACTACTACTACTACTACTATTACTACTATATTATAGTGAATGAATGATTTAATTCGTAATATTTATTTTACATTAATTTAATAATAACATTTTATATTACATTTTACAATTAATATTATTATGAGAAAGAAAGAGAGAGAAAAGAGAGAGAGAGAGAGAGAGAGAGAAAGACAAAGAAAAGAAATAATAATTAAAATATCAGATCTAAAATGTCATCGCGATAAGTCATACATCAATTCAAGATATAAAATTAAATTGATTAAATAGAATCGAAAGGGAAATAAATGAAAAAGGGGTATACCATGAAATACGTAAATTAAATTCGAAATCGAAAACAAAAATATATTTTTCATTAGATTATAAGTTTTACTCTTTTAAGGAGAAAAAGTTCTATAATAATAAAGAGAAATTAAAAATTTTTACGTTAAATGACACCTGACAAAAAAGATATAAGAAAAGAAAGAAGGAAAAAAAAAAAAAAAGAAAAAAAAAGAAAAGAGAGAAAAGTTTACATTAATTTCTACTTCTTTCACTCGGTTCTCTCTATTACAATGACAATGAAATTTATTATTCAACGTTTATGAAACTGATCGAATTTTCAAAAAGTCGTGTAAAGTGGAGATAATATTCTTCTATCGGAAGACGATATTTCAACAATTCCACGATCTATACCGGGTATAATAGAGGGACCGACCAAACGGATAAGCGTTTATAGGAACTTGGACAAAAGGCTTGGCCGCACCGTTCAATTCAGAATTACGCATCGAAGAGAACAACGATGGTATGGAGAGGTGTAGGATGGATTGGTGGCGGGGGTGAGTGGGGGGAAAGGACTCTATAGGAATTGGAAGCTGTGGCATTGCCATCAATCCACTATACGATCGTTTGATTTCGATTCATTGTCACTCAAGCCACTTCCTCTCAACTTACTCGGAAAATTATATACATATGTATAATATGGACGTATATATAAATATATGTATTTATATGTATACATATATATATATATATATATACGTGATTCGAACTAACAATAAACATGCGTTACATATTACGTATAACAATAAAGATTCATAGTTTCAAATGAATAATAATATTGATTGAACGTAATAGAAATTTTGAACGATTTTAAATTATATCATTGATCGTGTACGTGCTATAATAATAATTTTTTTAATAATATATTAACGTTAATAATTTTCTTAAATATTCGACATTAATATTACATTAACAATGATGATAACAGATTTATCTTTTACGATTAAAATCGGAAATCTTTTTCATCTATCCCCCTCTTCCCTCTCCCTCTCCCTCTCCTTCTCTCTCTCTCTCTCTCTCTCTCTCTCTCTGTCTCTGTCTCTGTCTCTGTCTCTGTCTCTGTCTCTGTCTCTGTCTCTGTCTCTGTCTCTGTCTCTGTCTCTGTCTCTGTCTCTGTCTCTGTCTCTGTCTCTGTCTCTGTCTCTGTCTCTTTCTGAATCCATCTTGGTTCTTGGCTGTTATGATTTGAACTTGAAAACGAACGAACGCGTGAACAGTTAAATGCAATTATTTTCAATCTCTCAACAAGATTATGTACATGCATATGTACATATACTCATAATTCGAGGTCGAACTTGTTAATATCGTCATTTGTCATTTAAAATTCTTGCAATAATGTACATACTACTGACGTTAATCAAATCGACTCCAGGCGAGCAATTAAACGATACGATACATATCGGAATCGGGCCTTGCAATACTCTAATGAATCCAGTTGGTGACCACACGACGTGACTATTATCCGATATAACGTGCTTGTTGATCGTGAACTACGTGTCACGAGTTAAAGCACGTGAAACCAGTAATGTTGACATTTGCAAATCACCTTTCTAAAAAGCTATTAATTGCATTTATCCTCATTATCCATTCGTTGTTTTATGCCAATGTTATGGATTGTATCGATAAGTCATTAATACCAGATATCTATGCTAAATCGATCAAGAACTCAAATCGAAACAATTTATTCGACCTTTCGTTCGAAAACGTATTAAAAGAAAAAGGAAAAAAAATATTTATAACGAACTCGTTATATATATATATATATTTTTTTTTTTTTTTAATAATTATTCCAAATAAATAAATAAAAAAGATAGATAGATAGGTAGAAATAAATCGGATATATATTTTAATTTATTTCCATCTAATCCCTTTACGTATATTATGATTTTTTTTAATGTTACACCGGCAAAAATTTATCTCTACTAATAATACCAAAGTATAAAGCGCATATATCGGTTTTGATTCGTTAGATTACATTTTCAAGATTAGTTTGCAAAGAGTATTATGAAAACGACCACTTTAGCATGCAACGAAATAGGGAGATAGCGTATGCTCTTGGACGGAACACACTTATACACGTACACTACGTATACACCTACACTACACGTTGGATTATTGACTAGCTTGTTCAGTTACGTCACACACGTTACTACAGCTTGCGAGATAATCAGTTCTACGTGCAAAACGATCGGTCCCACGGAAAAACGAGCTAATACCAGGCACGAACATTACGCCACGATATTATTCTCACGAATCTCTCGTATATGCTAAAGATCTATGCATACAATGCATATTATATTAAATATATATATATATATATATATATATATGTATATATATATATATATTTATACATAGTTCAACGTTTTATACAAATTCTTGATTCTGAGGAAAGAAAAAAGAAAAAAAAAAAAAAAAAAAAAAAAAAAAAAAAAAAGGAAGGAAAAAATAAAGACACTTATTAAAAACGATAAAATATTAAAACATTATTATCCTTATCGTAAGATCGTTAATGAGAGGGATTAATTATTATGAAAAAAAAAAAAAAAGAAAAAAAAAAAGAAAAGAAGAAAAAAATAAAAAAGTAGCAGAAAACTTATTTCGCTTATGTACATTGCATCTGTAGGTACTATGATTCTTTTACTTTACCGAGACAAAAAAAAAGAAAAAAAAAAAAGGGAGAAAAGAAAAAACCGAACAAACATAAGAAATTAATTCGTAAATTAATTCATAAAACTATACGTAATTTCATTCGTATTATGTTTATTATGTCATTCAAATTATCTAATACAAGCGTAACAGTAGGAATGTTTCTTTGCAAATCTTTAGATTGCAATCTCACTCAAAAAAAAAAAAAAAAAAAAAAGAAAAAAAAAACAACAAAAAAAAAAGAAATGGAAAGAAAAGAAAAAAAGAAAAAGAAAAAAACTCCGTTCATAAGTGAGGAATCACGGAGTTCGCAGTTCGTTCGTCGAAAGAATTCTAAAAACAAATTCTCGTCGTTACGATTCACAGAGACGAATCCTCGGTAAAACTATTCGTATTCCCTTGAAAATTCGAATAAATTTGTCTTCTTTTCCACAGACGGAATATAACATACGTATATAGATATATGTATATCACAAATATACATACACATGTGTGTGTGTGTGTGTGTGTGTGTGTGTGTGTGTATGTATTTATATACGTAAACCAAACGTGTACACATGAGACTAACAATCGAATCGGTTAATCCGTCGAGTGAGCTTAAAACGTTAACTCACAAACACATAGAAATTTTCGAATCTCGTTGTTCCGACGTAAAAAAGTTTATATTTACGAGCGTTGCTTCCGCCGACGTAATATTTTTACGTTCAAAAACGATCCCAGGGCTGGTCTCTGAAAGTCCCGTAGGAACTGAAATTCGCATTACCGTCGTTCTGTCAATATCGAAAAGAGATATACTACGAGTGTGTTTCTAAAAGGTTTAAACGTTAGAGCCCGCTCACCCGTTAGAACCCCTTGCCCGTGTTACCACAATACTCAGCACAGATGTTCGTAAATTCTTAAGAGAGAATCGTTTTACTTCTATTCTAAGCTATTTTCTAAGATTTCCATTTAGAGATAAAAGGTAATTCTAGTTAGATATTTCGTATAAATTACTTAGCCTCGTTATTCTCTATTTGAATTCGTTCGCAATTTCGCGGTTAAGTTAATAGAAGAAAGTAAGAGAGAGAGAGAGCGAGAGAGAGAGAGAGAGAGAGAGAGAAGAGAGAAAGAGATATAACGAAAACAAAAAAAAACAAAAATACAAAAAAGAAAGAAGATATAAAAAGTGAAGTATTGTTACGCTTGTTAACTCGATACGAAACCACTTACAACGATAGAACGATTTTAAAATTAAAACGTGTTAAGGAAACTAACATCGCGAAAAAGGAACAACTTGAAGAGACTCGAATTTTCTTGTAAAAGCATTCGTGCCGTATCTACACAAACGAGGAAGCACGTGCACATGGTAAACTAGTCCGCGGTAAATTAACATCGTGTTGTAGCTCAAGCTGCAATTAACGAATTTTCGAGTTATCCTGAAAATGAGAGAGAGAGAGAGAGAGAGAGAGAAAGAGAAAGAGAGAGAGTGAGGTAACTGAAAATCTGGGTAAGCTTAACGAAAGCGTTGAAGGATTCATATTGAAACAATTCTTCCATTAACTCTGAAATATATATATATATATATATATATATATATATATATATATATTTTAATACAATTTACTAATTAATTAAAGTAATAAAAATAATCGAATTATAGAATGAATACGATCACGAAGAGAACCGGTGAAAAAGAAAGGTCATAAAGGAAGAAGAGAAAAGGAATAAGAAAGAAAAAGTAATTTAAGTTCCACTTTTTCTACTTTACTTCTGCAAGTTGGTCGAAAGATAAAAAAAAAAAAAAAAGAAAAAAAAAAAAAAGAAAAAAAAAAGAATATAAAAAGGGATTCCAACTTATGGGACATCTAAAAGATATTAAACATTAATTTCATCATTGTGAAGTCTCGATGGATTTCGATAAGTAAGTTCAACGTCATCGCCATTGTTTGTGTAGGCACGTGTTGAATGAGAAAAGAAAGAGGAAGAGAGAAAGAGAGAGAGAAAGAGAGAGACGTAGAGACGATACGAGTCGCTCATGATCATACGTTTTAATCTCTGTCGCAAAGTTTAATGGAATGCGTACCATAATTTCCCGTTACGTGGTTCGATTCACGAAGAAAAGGTGAGGAAGAAAAAAGCACGTGATGTTCCGGATTTCTGGAAAATTACAAATCACGAGGTAATATTTGTCTCTCTCTCTCTCTCTCTCTCTCTCTCACTCTCTCTCACTCTCTCTCTCTCTCACTCTACTTCTCTCATTCAAGGATTTTACAAGCGGTCAAAGCACTATAATTTATTCGAACAAAAACCATCAAAAACTAACATCTGAATAATTAACCTTTATATATCCATATATACGTCTAAATGAAATACATGATACTTGAAAAAAATATATGATACTTGAAAAAATCTTTGAAAGATATCTACTCACCTATTAATCCTTCGATTATTGCATATAAATCTCTATCTATACTTTTACATAATCAGACCGAGTCCAATATCACAGTTAGTAAAAACGAATGTGTTCCGAATAATTCGAGAATAGAAATCTTAATTATCGAAACTATGGACTATTAATAACACTTAATTAAAATATTTCAAGAGTATTTCTAACAAAAAAATCGACACTCTATCTGAAAATCTGAAAATGTGGTTGTTGTTATTCTTGTTGTTGTTGTTGTTATCGTTATTCCTGTTGTTGTTGTGTTATGAATTAAAATTACATACATAGCTAGTACTCTTTTTTCTTCTCCCATTTATCACAATTATATTATAACAATTATTAAGAAAGATAGAAAAAAAAAAAAAAAGTATTTAAATATGTACGTCTCCTCTAAGTACTTGCACATTATCGAAGGAGAAAAAAATATACAAATAAATAAATAAAAACCGTATAATTCTTTTTACTTCTGTTTTTTTTTTATTTTTTTTTTATCTTTTTTATTTTTTTTTTTTTTTTTTTTTTTTTTTTTTTTTTTTTTTTTTTTTTTTTTTTACTACAAGAGTTCATTCAAAATAATCGTAAAAGGAATGATTGTAGCTAAAGAAAACAAACAAATAATAAATATATATATATATAAAAATAAAAAAAAAAGTTTTATTTCTTTATAGGACGAATACTTCCTGAGGAAGATTTCGCACGAAGGATTTCAAAGTTGTATAAACAACTAAGCTTTAGCTTTTCGTTTCTTCGTTTTCCATTTTTCTCGACAAAGTCAGCGTACCAAATTGACCGTTGTGAATTCCTCACGCGCAAGCTCCGAGCTTTTTCGCATAAGCCAGCCATTAAAGCCATCTCCGAGAAAGCTTTTCGCTGGAGCAACGTTTGACTGTGTGTTCCCTTTCCTCTCCTCTCCGCCCTCCTCCTTTCTCTCCTCTCCTCTTCTCTTCTCTCTTTTTCTCTTCTCCTCCTTTCTCTTCTCTCCTCCAGTAGGTATTTTCGCGCCCAAGGAATAAATTCAAAACTACCCTTCCGGGAGGTAGCTACCGATGGTACGGGAAAAGCGTGCCAGGAATTCCGAATTTTATTCTAGGAATGGCGAGAACTCCTGGTGTTGCCACGAACAGGCAAATACGTCAAATCCTTTTTCTCATCCTCCTCTTCCGCCTTCTACTCCCCTCTCGTCCCATCGCACCCATCCTCCTCTTTTTCCCACCTCATTTTTTGTATTTTTCTTTCTTTTCTTTTCCTTTTTTCTTTTTTTTTGCTTTCTTTTCTTTTTCTTTTTTCTTCGAGAAAAGTACCATAAATGAACCAACTTTTTTTTATTATTCGAGTATTCAACATATATACGTATATATAAACGTGATATATATATATATATATTCCTAGATGTAATATATCGTAATATATATATATATTTTTTTTTTTACGTAATATATGATGGTATATATTTATTTTTTATCTTTATTAGTTAAAAGAAGAAAAAATAAGAAAAGAAAAAGGAAAGAGACAAAGAGAGTTGGAAAGTCGACGATTGTTCTTGGGAATTAAAAAATGTTATTATTAATATCGTACCATTGATATCACCGTCGTCCTCAGTGATCTCTTTCAATCGCATCACACCGTCAAGGGAATGCTTGTCTATCTATATACATATACATACGTACTGGTCCTCGTTAACAGGAAAGATCTTTTTTCCTACCCCGTTCCGGTATTTTAAATAACGAACGTACTTTCTTTGCTTTTCTTTCCTTTCTTTTTTTTCCCTTCTTCTTCTTTCTCGTCTTCTTCTTCTTCTTCTTCTTCTTCTTCTTCTTCCACTTCGTCTTTTCTTCCCTTTTTTTTTTCCTTTCTTTTTACGATCCCGCACCACTTAACGTTTCGGTCTTCTTGTCGTGGATGATAACGCTTCGGGCATGTATTCCTTCTATAAAAATTTCAATTCCGTAGTGAACCCTTCCGGCGAGCACGTATCCACCGTACGGCCGAGGTAAAAATTTCCTTCCGCTTCGAGCGCGAGAGAATGGATCCGATGAAAAGGCGAGAATGGCGTCTCACCGTCTTCTCCGCCTCGTCTTACTTCGTAGAAACGACGACAAGGAAGGACGAAACTTTCTTGATGGCACACCTTCTTACAAATGGTTCAAACGAACAACTTTCCACGAAGAAAATTAGAAGTGAAGGTTCTCTCTCTCTCTCTCTCTCTCTCTCTCTCTCTCTCTCCTTCTATCGTTATCCCTATCTCTATCTCTATCTCTATCTCTTTTTCTCTATCTACGTATATCCCTTTCTCTCTTATTCGTAAAGAAGAAGAACGATTCTCTCTCTCTCTTTCTCTCCTTCTATTTATCGGCAACGAATGAAAAAGTCAAAGACGGACTCGAAAGTTGTCGAAAATCTATCCAAGATCGGCCTGAAAGATCTCATTCTCTTTGTTAGACATAGCTTCTTCGACTTTTCCTACTTGAAAGGAAAAGTTTCTTATTCCTACGATAGATGAACTGATAATCAATGGAAAATTCTAGTCTTCCTTTAGTTTATTCGATAACGAAGAGAATTCACTTTTTTCTGATTTTTTGTTTTGCTTCTTTTTTCTTCTTTTCTTTTCTTTCCTCAATAAAACTTTAACTCGAATAAAATTAAGAAAAATATGTCGATGTGAAATACAGAATTTTTTTTATATATATTATTTTTAATCGTTCGGTATCGTAAATTTTCAAATACAATACATTTCACACGAAGCTTTAATCTTATCTGAAACAGGGAATTTTCTAATAACTCATATAGACAAATTTATATAGTCGATAAAAAAATATGTCTTCCTTTGTTTTACTCGATGAAGAAGGAAATTCGTTTTTGTTTCTTTTTCTTTTTTTTTTTTTTTTAATAAAACTTTGACACAAACTAAACCAGAAGGAAGCATAATCTTAGAAAACTTAGAAACTTAAAAATCTGTCTACATCTGCTTACGCTTATATCTTCAAATATCTCACATACAAAGCTCTAATCCTAATTATCTAAAATCAATAATTGCACATATATTGCATTCTAATTGTCAAGAAGAACAATATACCTTAATTAAAAATATGAGAAGCAAGCGTTAACATCGAGTACGAGAAATTCTATTGAATTAAGGATCTCTTTCTCTTTCTCTCTCTCTCCCCCCTTTTCCCTCGATCCATCGGTCCGATATTACAAGAGAGGTCGTGACACAATTATCATGAACCAGAAACTTTCAGGTGGTAATGATATTTCGTCGAGTAGTTACAACCGTGTCGAGAGTTAAGGTCGTGGACGGTAACCGTGCTGGCACCATTGCTACGAATAGCAATAGACGGGAATGACAGTGGAATAGCTAGGGATGTTCAAAGTAACGGTAGTGGAGGGGAATGCAGAGAGAGAGAGAGAAAGAGAAAGAGAGAGAGAGAGAGAGGTCTCCAGGACAAGGTGTAGGTTAGATATGTAAGCTAGCAACGTATATCCTCGCTATTGTATCACTCCATTAAACATTCGCTGCAGTGCACTATAAACCACGATATAATCTCGCAATGCGGTAAACACTAGCGTGTTGAACGAATACATAGTATACCGTGATAGCCTACTATCTACTAGTGAAAGCTTACTAATACTAATGTGAATATTTACTTCATAGACATAATATGTTTAGCAGCCAACCGATAGCTATATACATTCGGCAGGTGTTGAAAACACGTCGGCCTGTTTTGAGCTTAATCAAAACCAAGAGACGAATACGCCTTCCGATGATTAAGCTCCCATCAAAGTTCCCTTCAGATAAAGGAGAAACGGATGGATAGAGAGAGAAAGAGAGAGAGAGAGAGGGAAATGTATATATATATATATATATATATATATATATATATATATATATGAAAGGAGATGAGTTACATACTGATTATAACGTAACCAGGATCTTCGTTTCTATAGTAAATTCTACCTCTGCATCCTGAAATGCTTCCGATGATGTTTAAAGAGATTATTGTCTACTCTTGGACTCTTGATTTTCATCATTAATTCTTCTCCATATACTAGATATATCAGATTTGAACAAGCAATAGATATAAACTATGTATGGAGCGATAAGTATAAACTACATGTACGATA
>NC_062192.1:6983066-7020566 GCF_912470025.1 Vespa velutina | reverse complement strand
ATACCAACCAAATAAATCAAATTTCCTTATAGTCTTTCTTAAAGGAAGCATAACGCTAGTTTAGATACATTATCTTCTCTGATGCTCGTAATTAGAAAACGTACTGTTATCCAACTTCCTCCCCTTCTATATTTCTCTCTCTCTCTCTCTCTCTCTCTCTCTCTCTCTCTCTTTCTCTCTTCTTTTCTCTTTCCAAAGCTGACGAGTTTCACAAGTTCAGAGGCTTCGAAGGAGGTCCTTGTTTCACGGAATCCCTGAGCTATCCACCACCACTACTACCATCACTACCATCTCTTCACTTCTCTTTCTCCCTTCCCTGCAAACTTACTCACACCAAAACACCGTTAATAGAAAATAGAGAGATCGCAAAGAGCATCGAAGAGGTGGAGTCAAAGAGCGTACTTCAATTTGAAAAGAAAAATCCGTGGCGCCGCGAAACTCGAACTTTGCTCTACTATTTCTTCTCCTAAACTATTTTTGTCTTTTTATCTTTCTTTTTCATTTCATTTATTTACTTTTTTTTTTTTTGCTCTTCATTCTTTTCTTCTTCTTCTTCTTTATCTTTCTTTTTTGTATCTATATTTCGTCTTTTCATTTTTTTGTTCACCCCTTCCACTTATTATCGTGAATGAAACGTGAGATGGATAGAAAGAGACGAATTTCGTCTACGGAAAAATGCCTTCCTTCGCTTTTTTTGCTCTTTCTCTCTCTCTCTCCCTCTCCCCTCTTTCTTTTCTCATTTTTTTCAAAATTATCCCAATAATAACCGAAAAAGTTCGTCCCGTGCTAAAATTTGTCGGTGATGTATGTAATTTGACCGTTCGTTCGATCTATCGATCGATATTGCGTTCGTGACATCGTGATTTCTCTTTCGTTAATCTTATAGAACGAACGTGTCCTCACGCACGCATCTCCCTCGCTCTTTTCTCTCATCCGCCAAAGCCACCGTCTGTCTCACCCTCACTCACTTCGACGATAGAAAGAAATAAGCCAATCATTTTTCTCAAATAAACAGGAAACGACACGACTTTCGAATAAAATGCGGTATATGATATTTCCTGAATTTTTTATATTACATATAAAAAAGAAAGAAAGAGAGAGAGAGAGAGAGAGAGAGAGAGAGAGAGAGAAAATATGAAGACTCGATACGTCGACTCGTTAGACATCATTCGTACGTGATTAACATTTTTCTCGAGAAATGAATAGGGGGATGGAGATGTATCGTGAAAATTTAATATTCGCCTTTCATTTTTATATCCATGGAAAGAGAAGCTTCTCTACGAGAGAAGCAATAAATCGGGAAACTCAATTCCTATATACGTATATATATATATATATATATATATATATGTGTGTGTGTGTGTGTGTGTGTGTATATATATATATGTATATATATATATATGTACTTGCGTATGTATATATAGCTAGTATATGTTCAAGTCATGTACATACGTATATACAAGTAGGTACGTGCTTTTGCGATATATAGGAAGTGTCGTCCATTTCTCGAGGAACCATGATTCGATTACCTGACGCGTACTATGCTCGTAAAATCGATTTCTCGAATCATAGTCACCGTTGAAAAATGTTTTGTAAAATAAAAAAAAAATATATATATATCGTATAATATTTATAATATATATATATATATATATATATATATATATATATATATATATATATATATATAATATATCATACGAGCATCAACTTTAGAGCAACTATTTTTGTATGTAAAATTCTCACGGACAAATATATTATTCGGAAAAATTATAAATTCTTAACGATTATTCATTACTTGTTTGAATAATTAATCACGTATAAAAATCAATATGTGTGTGTGTGTGTGTATGTGTGTATCATACATGTATTCATATATGTATATTTATTTATCAATTAGATATAAAATAGTAACAAATAAATAATGAATAATATTTTTTATTAATTATTGTTCGAATAATAAATATTATTGTTACGTTCAATTATTATTATCATTTACAATGATCGACGTATATAAAATAATATCTCATTAAAATGTAGCGATTGAGATTTTTATTTTACGATCGTATTACAAATTGCATAATTTCATCTTTCTCTCTCTCTCTCTCTCTTTCTCTTTCTCTTTCGTATCGATAAATATTCTCAAGCATCCGGCGGAACTTTTTCTTTTCTCAAATCTATAGGAATTTTTAAAAGAGAGACTTGAGATAAAGAGCGTACAATTTTCCTTCTTGGCACAAAAACGATTCACTGACCTTTCCTCTTCTTTCTTTCTTTCTCTCTCTCCCTCTCTCTCTCTCTCTCTCTCTCTCTCTCTCTCTCTCTCTCTCTCTCTCTCTCTCTCTCTCTCTCTCTTTCTTTTCATTTTTCTTTGTAATTTTTAGAAACAAACGCACTGAGAATAAATTCGGTTGCGGTTCGCCACAAGAGAGAATAGAGTAATAAAAATGAATACTTTTTCGTCTCTCTCTCTCTCTCTCTCTCTCTCTCTCTCTTTCTCCCTTTCTTTCTCTCTTGTGTCGCAACCACGTTGTCATCGAGAGTATTATTATTTATTTCTTTTATTTATTTATTTATTTGTTTATTTATTTTATACGTTTCTTATTTCATCTTTATTTTCATTTATATTTCCTTAGACGAATCACGAATTTACAAGCTATATATTATGCGAATACTATACCTACAATCTTTTTCACATTGAGATATAAAATTTTATTTATTTTTTAGTTTTATATAAAACGTTAGATAGCTAAAATAAATACAAGATAGGCAAAAAGTTTCTACAATGAAAATCGATTGAATATACTTTTTCGAAACATTTTGTATTCATTTTCGTTAAAAATCGTACAGAAATCGAGCTTGTATTTCATATTGGAAAATTACATTGTTATCCTAAAAATTATTGAATGATTAATTTTCATTATAAAATCATTTAGAAATTTTTATCTCGATCTGTATTTGCAATAACTTCAAAGTCATTTGTCGTATTGAAAAAATGTAAATAAGAATCCCATATTAAACATAATTTATTAAGTATATATATATATATATAAAATAAATAAATAAATATATATATATATATATATATATATATATATGATATAATAGTTTTATCACAATGATACGATAATTTATGCAACCTATAATAAGCTATGATTTCCAACGAGTTTTCTCTAAATAAACGATTACGTAGCCGTTGATGTCGAAAGATTGGAAGGGCGACAATAAATGCAATAATTTATTTGTAAAACAACGACTACAATAATACACGCACGCATGAACGCATGAAAGAACAAACGAAAGCACCAACGAACGCACGAACGTCGCACGCACGCATATGCTAGCATATGCACATGCACAAACTTGATACGATACGATACGATACGATACGATACGATACGATACGATACGATACGATATAATAGTTTTATCACGAATTATCCATGCATCGACGCGAAAATACAATCGATTTTCGAGGTACGAACGACGATGGCAGAGAAGTAGAGTTGGATGGTTCGATTAAAATGAACGAGGTATTACGTTAGAGAGAATGATAGAGTACCGTCACTCTCTCTCTCTCTCTCTTTCTTTCTTTCTCTCTCTCTTTCTTTTTCTCTCTCTCTCTCTCCTTCTATCTTTTTTTCTTTCTTTCTTTCTTTTTCTCTCCTTTCCGGTATTTCGTTAGAAACAAAGCGACTTTTAAGTAATCGCGAAATAGAATACCGCGAAAGAAAGAGAAAAAGAATAAGAACAAAAAAAAAAAAAGAATAAAAAAAAGGAGATAATAAAAAAGGAATGGAGTACGTCGTTAAAAAAAAAAAAAGAAAAATAAAAGATAAAAAATTACGTTCGAATTGTGACAGGAAACATAGATGAGCGAAACGATAGGAGATGAAACAGAATTCATTGTATGAGAATTACACGTGTTATTATAGATCCTAAAGCTATAAAAGGAATAGTGGAAGAAGGAGAGTGAGGAGGGAGAGTGAGAGGGTAACTGCATGAGGGTAGGTTGGTTGTTTGGAGGGAAAGGATAGAAATACGTTAGCGTTATCTCGAGGCTTCTAAATCAGAATTATCGTTCTGTGAGAGTAAACGTAAATCGACGAAAGTTTTGTGTCTATAACTAACCTGTTCGTTCTATGATCCTCTTCTCTCTTTCTCTCTTTCTCTCTCTCTCTCTCTCTCTCTCTGCTCTCTCTCTCTCTCTCTCTCTCTCTCTCTCTGCTCACTGTCTCTGTCTCTTTTCCTAACACACTATCTTTCTTCTCGATGACTCTATCCTCTTCTATCTTCTTATATTCTTTTGCCTTGAGCGACGCACAAAATATATTGCAAATCTCCAAAAAATCTGTCTTCTTTCTTCTACGTTCACGTTCGAATATGGATGACGATGAAAATATTATTAATATTGTCTCTCTCTCTCTCTCTCTCTCTCTCTCTCTCTCTCTTTTCTTCTCTTCTTTTTCTTTCTTATATTACTTTTATTAATCTCAAACCAACACGCAACACAATATTACATAGTTTTCACATCTCGACGTTATCGCGTCAAACCGACACTCTACGTTGTTTATCACTTATTCTAAAAAAAAAAAATCGTCTCACGCGAGTTCACTTTTTCCTTTCGAAGAACCAAAGAAAATAATTCGAAATATGATATCACATTTAAGATGAATCAATCCTGTTAACACCTAAAAATTGTTCGTAATCACGATATTTTTTCATTTGTATTTTAAAAAACAAAAAAGTTTTACATTAATTATTATTATCAAGAACAGCGACGTATATATATATATATGTATATATGTATGTATGTTGTAGATCGTTATTAAGAAAAATTAAATATAATTTTTTTTATTTAACTATTTTTCACCTCTCTCTCTCTCTCTCTCTCTCTCTCTCTCTCTCTCTCTCTCTTTCTCTCGTTTATATGCAAAAAAGAGATAGTTAACGTTCTAGATATAACGATACTCGAAGCAAACAGTATGCTCGAAACTAAACGTACGTGACATGAGCTTGGAACGATCTAACACGACCAACGTCGCTCTTATATCGATGCCTAAGCTATAAAGGAACCTCCATCGAGACGATCGTAGAGAGTAGGAGGAGAAAACTCGCACCTGCTGTCGATACCCTATTCACTCCTCGTTTCACGTTCGAAATAAACACATCGAAGGGGAAGCTGCCTTTGGCTGAACGAATTTGAAAAAGAAAAAGGAAGAAAAAAAAAAGGAAAGAAAAGAAAAGAAAAGAAAAGAAAAGAAAAGAAGAAAGACTGATTCACTGAAATAAAAGAAAAAGAAATGAGAGAAGGAGAAGATAGAATTAAAATTAAAAAAAAAAAAAAAAAAAAAAAAAAAAAAAAAGAAACAAAAAAAAAAAAGAAAAAAAGAACGAAACCAAACAAAACCAAAACCAAAAAAAAAAAAAAAAGAAAAAGAATAAAATGGGAACACAGAAGGAAAATAATCGAAATGAAAACTCGCAAAGATAATCAACGTAATTTGCTTGGGGAAAAGAAAAAAACAAAAAGGAGAAACAAAAAAAAAAAAAAAGAAGAAAAAAACCCGGCCTGCAATTAACTGCAAATGGAAAACTTTTAGAAGAACAATCCTTTTTAAATGAGAACACGGCTCGACGCTTTGGTTATTTACTGATGAAAAAAGGGGAATGAGAAAGAAAAAAAAAAAAAAGAAACAACAAGAAAAAAAAAGAAAAAATTACAAAAAGGTTACAGGACGATATAATTTTTTTTTTTTTTTTTTATCTAAATGTCACGCTCCTCTTTTTTTTCTTTTTTTTTTTCTTTTTTTTTTTTTTTCAACTATCAGAAAATACTATATTAATATTATCGATCTTCGACGAACGAATTGTATTATTATCGAGCTTCGACGATCAATGACATATTACTAGCAGTTGAGAGAGAGAAAGAGAGAGAAAGAGAGAGAGAGAGAGAATGAAAGAAAAAAAGAAAGAAAGAAAGAAAGAAAAATAAAAAGGAAAAAGAAAATGGTTAAGACAAAAAATAAAAGAGGAATCTTGAAACGATTTAATCTTATAAAAGAATCGAGGAGAGAGAAATACTCGAGTTATCATCTGGTTTTAGTATCGTTCTCTTTTCCTCTCTCTCTCTCTCTCTCTCTTGCTCTCACAGTCTATAAATCACGAGGGTCGCGACATCCACCTATTATCCTCTCTCAATCTCTATCTCCGTCTCACTCGCTTGTAAGGGATCTTTTCGGGTATTCTTTCACATAATCGAGAAAGTGGGGATTGCGTCGCCAAAATCACGACGGCGTGGCTTTGGGCGTGCCCCAGTTTTCCACTGACCGCGGTAAACTTTATAATCCGTTGCTAACAACCATGCCATCGGTAAACCATCCTAAGTAGTCATGGCACACTCACGAACGAACGGACCGAGAGAGAAAGAGAAAGCGTAAACTCGTGACAACGATAAACCACGCGATTAAATTTACATAAAGAAGAAACGATAAAGATTAAAGAGGAGAGAGAAAAAAGATAGATAGATAGACAGATAGATAGATAAAAAGAAAAAGAGAGAGAGAGAGAGAGAGAGAGAGAGTATGGTATTAGAATTATATTAGAAAGAGAGAGCAAATGACACGCTCTCTTCAGGATCGAAAATCCTCTTTTCTCTCGGACGAATATACTGTCGTCGTGTGTGTCTCAAGGGATAGAAGCTAATGAACGAACTTTCCAAGCCGATCTAACGGGAACAAAATTGCCGAGCGTAACTTTTATCGTTCCGGAAAAGTTTCGCCTTTCTTTTTCTTTCTTCTTTTATTTTTTTTTTTTTTCTTCTTCCACCTCTCCTTCTTTTTCTTCTTCTTTTTTCTTTAATTTTTTTTTTTTTGTTTCTTTCTTTTTTTCTATCTTATATCGGATCCTTTTTTACATGTACACAGATGATACGTATGTATGTATAATGTATGTGCAAGTATACACGCAAAGTCAACGATAAAAAGTAGAGTATTACTTTTTTAAAGTTGAAATTTAATAAAATAAGAAGAAAACAACACCGACTTTCGAACTTTTTCTCTTTCGTGATACCGATGTATAATTCAAATTTTCGAATTTGTATCACACGACGATAACGACGATAAAAAAGAGAAATAAAGAAACAAGAAATAGATCTCTTATTCTCTCTCTCTCTCTCTCTCTCTCTCTCTCTCTCTCTCTTTCTCTCTCACACATACACACAGACACAATTCTTTCTCTATAATTAAGAAGATATTAATTAAAATGACGCACTAATTAAAATCACTTAAGATCGTCGCTGTCCTTTTTCTTTTTCTATCGAGACGAAAGTATAGAGGAAAAAGAAAAAAGTAAAACAAAAAGGGAGAAAAGAAAAATGGTAAAAAGGCGGAATGAAAAGCAACGTACAACACTGTTGAGAAAAGAAGAAAACCGGTGAAAATCAGATTTTCCTTTCACGCGATCGGTAAAAATCTTAAAACAATTATTTATATAATATAAAAATTCGTTAAACGCATATATGAGAGTACACGCGGTCTCGCGAACTTTTCGACGACGCGGAAAGCTTCCGTGACCGGCGGTTGTTCGTTAGGACTTCGCCAATGGACTGCCGTGTGCCGCGGCAAAAGCTACGGCGCAACACGCCGACGCATCTACCCCCTTAAAGTACCTCTTTCCTCTCCTCCTCTTTCTCCTTCTCTTCTACCTACTCCTCCTCATCCTCTAGCACCTCCTACGGGTACTACTCCTTTGTCGCACCGATACTGTGGTCTGTTTTTTCTCTCTCTCTCTCTCTCTCTCTCTCTCTCTCTCTCTCTCTCTCTCTCTCTCTCTCTTTCTCTCACTCATAAGTCTACAGAGAGAAGGAGAGAGACAGAGAGAGAGAGAGAGGGGGGGGAGAGAGGGAGAGGAAGGGATGAATTAGAGCAATGGACCATCTTCGAGAGACTCTTATAAAAAAAAAAACATCTACCCCTTATTTATTTACAATCGATAAGTTCGGCTACACTATAACTATAATACACGAGAGAGAAGTATGGTCCTTCCATTCGACAAACATTTATGACAAAATTTCTCAAATATCTATGAACAATCAAATAATATTAAGTTGATGATCTATGTGTATATAGATTATATGTAGATTTAAAAATTAAATTTAATTAATAATATTAATTAAAGTTAAAAAAAAAAAAAAAAAGTAAAAAGGAAAAGGAAACTCTAAATAATTAAATTCGCAAAAAATTATATATTTCATGTTGAACACTTTCTCTTGTTGATCCAGGATATATAATATGTATAAGTATAATGTGAATTTAAAAATTGAATTTAATTAATAATATTAATTAAAGTAAAAAAAAGAAAACTGAATAGTTAAATTCGCAATAAATTATATACTTCTTGTTGAACACTTTCATGTTGGTCCAGAGAGAGAGAGAGAGAGAAAGAGAGAGAGAGAGAGAGAGAGAGAGAGAGAGAGAGAGAGAGAGAGAGAGAGAGAGAGAATTAGAACAGTAAACTGTTATAATGCTAATGTATAAATTTATTATATTACACAAGAAACGCTTCTACTTATTTGGATACTATGTTTATTTATTAATTATAAATATTTTATAAAATGAATTGTCAGTACATATGAATATTTTGATCAATATAAATAATGAAATGTTAGTATCTCATCATGGTACGTAACTGATATTACGTATGGATATTTTATTATAAATACTGATAATCTATTTAAAATACTGACTAAACGTTGAAAAATACTAATTAAATCTGTCCAAAACAAACACATAACCGTAATAAGAAACGGACATGGAAAATTAATTTGGACTAAATTAATAATATTAATTAATTTTTCACTAAATAGATATTTTTGTACGATATCACGAACTTCACCCTTAACGTTACATATGTATATTAATAGTATATACATATCTATTTACAAAAAAGATAAAACGATATCTTTTCATCTTTGGTACGATGTTGTCCGCTCAAATAATCTCCAAAGACCGAATGATCAATTTCTATCGAGTTCGATCGAAATATACACAAGCTCGAAAACAAAACTTTATTTTAATAGAAAAAACATTTCTCGATGTACCGAGTAAATCGAATTATAAATGAGAAAGATTGTGTTTATATCTCGAATGGACGTATGTAACAATGTGTAAACACGTGACTGGGTCCCCAGGTCAACTTGGTTACAAGATTTATAAGGCACAATAAAATTTGATAATTTATACCAGTTATAACTTTGCCGGTAATTACGTCAATGAATTTCGCTTGAATTTCACTTGATTGTTTACATACTCGTAGAACATATACATATGTAAATAGGTATGTACATATGTAAACCTAATATCACACGTTGTTACTATTAAATTTTTAAATACATTCATAATATCACTGATTGAAATAGAACTGTGTAATATATATACATACATACATACATACATACATACATACATATATATATATATATATATATATATATATATTATATTATATTATTATATATATACACATTTATACATATGCATTTATATATATATATATATATATATATATATATATATATATATATATATATATATATATGTATATATTATATACGCATGTATGTTGTACATACATATGTATACGTAAAGAGTTATTCTTATGAAATTCGCGTTCTTCATAGCCAGTCGCGTGATTTATGTAGGTGGAATAAGAAAATCGAAATAACTGAAAGAGCGAAAGTTTAATAAAAACGTCTCCATTAAGCCACGCGTAGACTCTACGACGAGCGACGAACTAGAACTGAGCGAACGACTATATCTCTTTCCTCGAAGGTGTGAAGCTGATCGATGGAAAGCATCGATCAAGCCCTCGGTCGCAAGCTACATTAACTTTATATTAAATACTTCATCATTTTCTAAGACATATCGCGTAAAGGCCGATTTCGTTGGCAATAGTAAAGACTAGGATTTTCTATGATCATTTTTTTTCAAAATCATTATCTTTATCATTATAATTATTATTATTATTATTATTATTATTATTATTATTATTATTATTATTATTATTATTATTATTATCAAAGAAAATTTTTTAACGCCCAATTGAATGATCAAGTTTGACAGTAATCGTCAAAATTATACTCTCTTCTACGAGGACACTGATTTTGTTCTTTTTTTTTCTTTCGTTTCATTTTACAAAAAAAGGAAATTAAAAATAAAAATTACTAAAATGTGATACATACATAGATATATTCGTACTTATCGGAACAGTAATATGTTAAACATAATATTGGCCAAAAGCATCGAGAAAATCTGATGATCTTTCTGTTTAACTTACTGGTTATAGGCTACAAAGATATACAAGAGTGTTACGAACTCAACTCTCAAGATTCCATTCCATATATTAAGAGTAATTAATTAAAATGCAATCTATAAAGTGTTAACTCAAACATTTATACTAGCAACTTTCGATCATAACATATTTCTCCATATCACAATCAATTTGATATACGTCAATATTTATATATGTAATATATATATATATATATATATATATATATATATATATATATATATAGATACATATATATATACAAACACATGCACACACCCACGCACGTATATAGATATATCCATATACGTATGATATATGCCTGATAAAAATAATCTATTAATTTTCTATATAATATCATAAATAAATTTTATATGAACTATAGTAAAATATTTGTTATCGTTCTTCGATCATGTGAAAAAATATTTATAAATTAACGTGTAATATAAAACTGAGATATAAAACGAATAATTTTAACGTTTCTAATATCTAACATATATATATATATATATATATATATATATATATATATATATAATGGATAAAATAAGTGCAATATCAAAGATAAGATAAAATGATTTTTGCTGATATGAAGAACGTATTCTTTAAAAGCTTTTGTGTAATAATCCCTTAAGCTTTTCTTCAATAGCGGCAGATAATACGAAAACAGAAGAAACAGAGCTTTGCATTTGCTTTATTTATTTCTCCTTTTCTTTTTTCTTTTTCCTTTTCTTTTTTTCTTTCCCTGCCCGCTCACAGTTTTATAATTCTGATAACGATCGGGTAACTAAAGTCTCAGTAATATAAAAACTTGAAGTTTTAGAAGGAAACATCTCTGAATATTTTCTCTATCTGATTATCACTCACTCTCTCTTTCTCTTTTTCGTACTTTATTAAAGAAAATGCCAGCTTGTCAAATTAATGAAAAATTTCCGAAAAAGAGCACGTTTATTGTAAAAACGTTCATCATTATGAAAGAAATATAAAAGGGACAAATTACGTTTGGAACGTTATACAACTCGTCATTCAACGGCATAACCACGTAGACTATTGTTAATATTGCCGGGATTGCACGTACAATAATTGTTTGATATACCCATAACAGATGACAATGACAGACTAACGTTCTTTATATATATATACGTATACACTCGTATATACATATATGTATAGATAATACAATATATATAATTTATATATATATATATATACGTATTGATTTAAAGTCGAAAACACTTGCGAATAACAACGAATGAAAATGAAATATCATAGAAAATACATACACGTATGTATGTGTATATACATATATACACATACATACACGTATGTATGTGTATATACATATATACACAAAGCAAAACTTGTTTCCCGCACGTATTAACGTAGAAATACGCTACGTTCGAGCTACGTTCGAACCTGCAGGAGGGAAAATATATAACAGGATTGTTTAAACTTCGTACAAAAGAATATTCTCTGTCAGACGTTCAAACGTAATAATAGCCAAACGAAAAGAATAGGAACAAAAGAAAAATATTATATCGCGTTGTTTATAACGATTATATTACTTTTCATACGTGTGTATGGAATATAAAAAAAATAAAAAGTTCAATAGAATTTCTAAACATATTTTGAACGTTCTTGCAAGCTCGTGAAATCGTCAATTAATTATTTGGAAAGTAAAAAAGAAAAGAAATTGAATAAATATGAAATGAAATTTTCTTAGATGAATTTAAAACATGAAAAAAAGAAAAATGAAATATTCTTCGTTCATTATAATAGAACACATTGCTAGTATGTTATTTCGTATAGTAACTTATTATTGATCGGATTATAGTAATGGAGTATTTACGAAAATAATTGAAATGTCAACAAAATGATTTACGCTAGTCGATAATGAAATTGCGCGGTTGGGAATATGCAACCATTTATACCTATGATTTAATGAATTTACATTAAATACAAAAAAAAAAAAAAAAAGAAAAAAAAAATATAAAGGAAAAAAATCTTCGGAAATTCATAATCCAATAATTAATACCCCTCATATGAATTTAATTTGTTCCTTTTACAAGACTTTATCCGGATACACTCGTAGTTTAAAAGTTAACGTCAACGACATTCGAGACGCTTTTAATCTTATTGCATCGGCGTTCAGTGTAAAATCGATTTGATATCGATTCGGTATCGATTTAATGCTCGAGGGCTCATATTTGAAGTACTCTTCTAATAATACGAAGACCGCGTGAGAGAACGATACGATCGGCTATAATAGACACCGTTGATTAGTCGGGACTAGGTACACACCTTCAAACGACACCAACCAGTCCTTCCGCCACCTCCCCGTCCACTTTACCCCACCCAATCCCATGTTATAAGCATATTAGGCGTCCGGGAAATGGAGATTCCCAGCGAGAGATAGGGGAGACAATAATTTCTTGCAAATTGCTCCATCCGTACCAAGTGTATACGGAAACTGGTTGAACCATAAGAAACGAACCATGAAATAATATCAATGGTGATCATCCAATCAATTCATCGTGTTTAATCGATAAAAACGACTGTGTGTCTTATAAATAAATAAAAAAAAAAAAAAGAAAAAAAAAAAAAGAAAAGAAACATATTTACGAGGTTACTCAAAAACCAAAATTATCAATGAAATTCAATAAAATTATTACAAAGTTATTGTATTTGTTATATTTAAGACTATTCATCATCTATCGCTCGTAACGTAAATGTGATTTCAATGAGAAGTATGGACAAAATATGAACTACATACACTATGCTCGATTATGAGCTTATTTTAACGCTTGTGTAGCATCGTCTATCTCTCTATCGACATGACTTAACAAATGAGATAAGACGTGACAAAAATTTTCGCATATAGTAAAAATAATAGTTACACCTGACACAAATAAAAAATAATCATATACCAGATTATATATCTCTGACAATATGTGGATTAATTGAAAAGTTCTTGTTCATTTTGTACAAACTTTATACTTTTTCTTTCTAAATAATAAATAAGAACGAATAAGAATAATAAAAATATTAAAATTTTTCAATACGTTCCTCGTAGAAATTATTGAAAAATTCTATTATACTGTATCAAATCTATTGTTTCCATCGTAAATATGATTGGCAATATAAAATAATAAATACTTTAATACTTAAAATTTGAATAAAAAGATTTTGGAAAAGTTTTGAAAGATCTCACCACATGGAGATTGCTGCATTTGAAAACTCACGAGTTAACGATGACTCTACTCTAAAATCTGCGTTCGCGAGATAATCTAATCGAATTTTCGAGCAAATAAAACTAAGTCCCCGTTAGGACCTTTAATCGTACCAGAGAACACCCACCGATACCAATGCCCGCCGATACATACGCGAGTATTCTCCTTATCCTTCCCGTATTCTCGTAAAAATCAATGATAAACTGAACCATTCGATGATACTTCGGAGTCATCCGATCGCAGATGAATCTATCCCTCGACGATCCTTGGAAAAGAAAAAGAAAAGATGAAGAAGAGAAAAAGAAGAAATATGAAATAGAAAGAAGAACCGAAGAAAGAAAAAAAAAAAAAAAGAGCCGACGAATGAAAAGAAAGGAGAGTCGAAGAAAGAAAAGAAAAGAAAAGAGTGCCGAAGAAAGAAAAGAAAAAAAAGCCGAAGAAAGAAAAGGAAAGAGAGTCGAAACGTACGCGCACGTGACAACGACGAAACTCAGAATGAAAGGTGGACATATTAAATATTGCTCCACTCGACCAAAACCAGAGCTCAATTTTTTCCTACTGAAAGAATGAGACCCGATCAAGGCCCATCCCAAAGACCCAAACCCAAATCCTTCTCTCGATGATCTTTCTTTCGATGTTTTATCCTGAAAAGAAGAGGGAATAGAGGAGATAGAAAAGAATAGTAAGAGAAGAGATTTAATAAGAAAGAGAAGAAGATTAGTTATAGCAAGACAAAATAAATAGAGAAAGGGGAAGAAAATTGATAGAGGAAAAAATAGAAAGTGGAATATCGAATGGTCCTTCCCTGGATGATCTAACATAAAAAAAGAAAAAAGGAGAAAGAGAAGATAGAAAAGAACAGATGTAAGAGAAGAAATTTAATAGGAAAGAGAAAAAGAGAAAAAGAGAAAAAAAAAGAGACCCAGAACGCGTACATGTGCAAGAAAGATGGAATTTAAAACGAGAAGTGGACATTTCGAATATCGTTCCACCAATCAAAACCAGAATAAAAATTAAATAAAATTGAGCTCGATATTTCCTGCTGAAAAATGGAGATCTATTCAATGGTTCACACCAAAGAACCCTTCCCAAGGGTCTTAGCCGAGAACTCTATACGATGGTGAGACAGCAGCCCGCACACTTATAGATCCAATCTATGAATCTCACCCAAGACTAATAAATAATAATTAATAAGAGTAAATAAAAAGAAATAATAAAAGTGTGATGGAAAAATTTTCTATGCGTTTCTTCAAGAAATTATTTTAAAATTTTGATATATCCAATCTAATTATCTATTCAAGTATGATTAACAATGTAAAGTACTTTATATGTATGTAAGTACTTTAATTTTTAGATTGAAAAGATATTTTTGAAAGATGCAACCATTCGCTGAGTAGCACTTACATACTATAAGATTTCAATATATCCCAAGTACTTTCGATTTAGATCTCACCACGTAGAAGTTGCTGCATCTGGAAATCCATTTATGGCCTCCCCTACAAAAATCTGAACCCGTGTATATTCAACACGATCAATTTTAAATCGATAGTATATGTATTAATCGATAGTATATGATAGTATATAGTAAACGATCTTCGTAATGTTATTAAAAATGTTGTAGTGTTTAAATACGAGGTAATTATATTTTATATATCTTCTACATTGTTTAAATGTTAGTAAAATGTTAGTTTTATCTTTGTCGGAAAATAAAATTGAATTTATTTTATATTAATCGTATCTTACGATCTTTCTTAATGTTGCTAAAAATGTCCTATTGTTTAAATATTAGTTAATTATACTTTATGTATCTCATACATTTTTTAAATGGTAGTAAAATAATCTTATTTATTAATTCATTCTCTCCCGAGTTCGCGATTTATATTTGTGAAAAGATTAAATTGATTTTATTTTATATCGATTGTGTCTTACGATTGTTGAAATATTGCTAAGAATGTCATATTATTTAAACATTAATTAGTTATGTTGCATGTATCTCGTTATTACTTAAATTTTAATAAAATAATCTTATTTATTAATTATTCCTTCCCGAATTCGCGAAACTACGTGGAACTAATTGAAATGAAATAAGGAAAAAAAAAAAAGAATATGTATGTATGTATGTATGTATGTATATTACTTATATAAATGATAAAACTCTAAATTTAATTTAATTTAATTATAAAAAAGTAAAAGATAATAAAAAATTCTGGACACTAATCTAAAGAAATAGTATTTTATCTTAAAGAAATATTATTTTAGTAACGCGTGGCTAAACTTGAAGAACTTGGCACACATCCCAGTGTGCTTGTTTCAGCTACATGTGCACCTTTATTCAGTGCACTTTTAATGGTTCCCACAGTTGCCATACCTTATACATTTCGTGACTATAACTTTATACTTAATAGAAATAAGAAATATACTATGATATACTCATGAAAGATAAAATTATTAATTTAGTTTAAATTTAAGAAAAAGAAAAAATTGAAAAATATATGAAACTCAATTTTAATAATAAAAATGCAAAATATCAAATAATTCTAGTCGCGAGATTTTGGCACACTTTCTTGTATGCTCGGTTCAATTTCCTGTCAACATTGGTTAAATGCACTTTCAATCCCTACAATTGCTATATCTTATAGATTTCGTAGCTATGATATTAATATTGAACTCGATTTTATTAAAATAAAATTCTGAATTTAATTGAACTTTATAAAAGAGAAAATATAAAAAATTAGTCACTCTGCTTTAACGTAAAACTTGATTTTACTAAAATAAAATGATAAATTTAATTGAACTTTAAGAAAAGAAAAAAGTGCATAATTTATGTCTCGATTTTAATAATACAAATTGATAAAATATGAAGTAATCCTATTTGCATACGCGTGGCAATGTGGAAGAAGGAATGTTATGTCGTCTCAGTTTTTTAAATCTACACCCCTACATCCATCACCATAATATCATTTTGAGTGACAATATGGTAAAATTAAAATATGATTAAGATCCATTCTCGAAAGATTTTAAAGAACTTTCAAAAATAATTCAATAGCCTAATAGTTACCTTCTTGAGCCGCAGTTTGTGAGGGACTTTCCAGCATATAGCCTCTTCTTTGCTTCATGCCCTAACCACTACTCTAGAGTAATTAATAACTACCGTTAATAACAAAGAACTAAAACCGTCGCTTATCCTAAAACATAGAAGAAAAACTGATAAATCTAACGCAACTCTAACACAATCTTAAAAAGAGAAATCGAAAAAGCATGAGTTAGAGAAATAAAAATTAGTATATTAATTGCTGAAAATCTTTTGTTAAAAATTAATTTATTCTAAGTTCTACGAACTGTGATACTATAAATCTCTTTGTCTTTTATTAATGACTTTATTCAACTTTTCTCTTCCAAAAGCAATGATTTTATTCAACTTTATTTATTGAAAAGCAATGACTCTATTAAGACTTTTCTTCTTTTTTTTTCGAACAAAATTATTATATATGATTAATTTTTATTTAAAAATGTAATAAAAAAGTCTTTGTATACTCCTTCTTACAAGCGATTATTCTAATTATTATAAAACAAATTATAAAAATTTCGCTTGTAATCCAAAAACTATTTTCATTGCAAATGTTTTCTTGCTCATTTCTTATTAAAACTCGTGAATATCGATTCTTTGCTATTTTCACGAGAGAAAAATATTTAAGAACACATTGAAATATTAAAAATTTCAAATAATTATAATTAACATGTTTCAACAAGAAGACCCGAATTCTAATCTAATAAATAAATTCTAATCTAATAAAGAAATCATTTCGAAGAAATTTACTCATGATTACTCAATGCTTTTTTACTAATTAATTACAACCAATCATTCATGCCGATTCAGACCTTTCGCCCTTGGCATGATTGAGTGATCGGAAAGATCGATCATTCAATCATGCCAGAATATAATATAAATAAAAATTCACTTACTACTTAAGAAGTTCTGCAATGGCTCCAAAACACTCGTCCGTGATTTAGGTCGAAATTGAAAGTGGATAATTCGTAGCTGGTTGAATATGAGATAGGTCGACATCGACGTTGATTGAAATCCTCTTCAATGATTCACTGATTCTATTAATCGTTAGTTATTTATTAATGAACGATCATTGAATTTATTTCACGTAACTCTACTGTCTTTTATAAGTAAAATCTGTGCGACTGTTAAAAAAGCAAAAATTTTGCGAACAAATACTGATTCTAACAATTGCATTGCATGCAGCCGATGCAAATTCACTCGATTTCATCATTGCTTCGCACGTGATTTCAATGTGATGCATGTTCTCAACAAAAAAAATTACAAACAAATTAATTAGTATTATTGTTATAATAAGCAACTGAATAAATTATTCATGAAATATGTGATATAAAAATATACTTAATTTAAATTTTCATTATTACTTGTAGGAAAGACATCCTTGAGAGAGTTTCGATGATCGCTCGTCGGAATACAAAGTCAAAGTAATCGTCAAAGTGGATCAAAGATTTGATTTTGTTGACATCACATATAGCCAACAAACGCCAATTCAAAATTTAAGTCTAATGCAAAAAAAATTAAAATTATTTTAAGTCTCTCGCACGTGGCCGTCTTTTTAATATTTAAAGGAATGTATATTATTGTTTAAATAATTATAAAATTATCAAAAGTATTAAACTATAAGTTTTCACGTTTAGAAAGAGAGAGTTTCGATCATCATTCGTCGGAATGCAAAAAAAAATTAATGAGAAAATTATCAAAGTCGGTCGAAAGTTCATTTATGTTCATAGTACATGTAATCAACGATTCTCCTGAGCGAAATTTAGATGATGTGAAATATTAATGTAAAATTATTTTATGTTTAATGCATACTACGTATTACGTAATATTAAAAAAAGAAATGTATTAATGTTTAAATATTAGTTTATTATTTTCCATGTACTTTTATAATTATTTTTTAAATAATTATAAAATTATTGAAAATATAAATTATTTCATCTTAGTCGTATGAAAAGAGAGAGCTTCGATATTTACTCGTTGAAATCCAAAAGAAAACTAATCGGATTTGTGTCAAAGTCAACCAATAGTCCGTTGTTGTAAACTTTCAATGTAAATAATAACTCCGTATTCTAAATGTAAGTGAATTCAAATATTAAATTATTTTATCTTATTATTTTATATTTATTGTGTGCGGATCAGAAAATCCGAGCATCAGTTTATGTACACAGCCAAGCAAGCAATCGTTTACTTTACGGAAACAAAACGCACACAAGCGTTTATATGAAAATCAATAGTTTACAAGCTTTTTCTCTTTTACCACAAAGTTTAAGTGACGGCATTATAAGAAACTTTTTTTTCATGAAAAATGTTAAAAACAGTACTTACAACAATGGTGAGTCTAGAAGTAATTTTTGATTGATTTTAATGAAAATGGTCTTGTTTTAAAGAAGAAAGTTTAAACGAGAACGTGGTTTTATCGAATTTTTCAAAAAACTTCATTTTTATGCATAAATTGTTTTCAAAGAAACAACATTTTTAACGCGATTTTTTTCAAAGAAAATAAAGTTTTTGTAATAATTCAAGAAAACCGTGTCTTCGCTTAAACCCTCGTCTTTAAAACAAGACCTTGTTCATCAAAATCGATCAAGAATTACGTCTCATTGAATTACTCATTGTTGCCGTAAACTATTATAAGATCAGAGGTGAAGAACAGCCTTAAAATAAATTTTGTAAGCTCCTTTACGAAGATTTCTCTACAAAGAAGCATAAAGGGTTGCCTTTCTCCGGGCAAACAATTAACGAATGAAAAAATATAATTCTATCTAGATAGAAAAGGATATTTTACCGTAATATTTTATACAAAGAAAAGAAAATTATCATTTATCATTTGTTGTTTGTATTTAAAATAAATTTTATAAAGATTTTTCTACAAACTACTATAAAGATTTGTCTATCTCCAGACGTAAGATTAAAAATGATAAAAATGTAATTCTACCATGATAGATGAAATTTATTTTAACGTTACATTTATACCATCTAACGAGAAAAGGATGTTAACCAAGAAGAATCATTTCCAAGTGGCTGCCTATGGTAAGGTAAGTCGAATACTCATTAACCGTCTTAAGGTACTTATATCAAAAGAACGCTTAATACTCTCGTACAGCTCATTACTCTCTTCTATAGGTTGAACTTTGACCGTATCCACGGTACGTAAAGCGATTACAAATATATCGCTTCACTATATCCAGGTCCGCCATTACGGTAACGCAAGTTCATCCATACGTGAGGAGTTCCTACCATCACCACCAAATCCCCTCCTTCTCATCACCCTCCTCGCGATACTCCGCCTAAAAGCCATAATAACATAACTTTTAACGTCGAAATAACTGCCGATTTCTGCTATAACGCGTTCCCGACTTGTCAAGCCTCTTATTATAAAAGTTTTCGCGAGCTCGGATTAAACTCGTTCGTAGAGAAGGTCAAAGTTCGTGCTGTCTCGCTCGCGGAAAAATTCATCGGTGATTCTATTCGTTTGTCGTCTTTATAACCGTACCGAATAAACCGAAACTTTTTATGGAAAGTAGCACGTCGGTTAATCTCCTACGTGACCGGCGACATTCGATTCAAGTCAAACCGTTTAAAACGATGGCTCTCCATAAAAGAAATGAAGTTTTTACTCTTTTATGTATTTCATCAATACTGTTCAACCGATTAAAAGTTATAATAATAATTATTACTAAATTATTAGATGGACCGAAAAGTAATGTCGCTTTCTTAAATTAAATTCAAACGAATAAATTTTTAACAATTTTTAACAATTTTTAACAAACAAATATCGACATGCGCAGAAACGACATTACTTTCCGGTCCATCTAATATTATTAAAATAATTAAAAATCATTATTAAATTAATCTCGATATTTCTCATATCTTTTGTTATACTTAAAAAGAACAAATAATAATAATAATGATGGTATCGTGAAAAAAGACATGAAAGTTCAAAAGTTTACGCTCGAGTGTCATCGAAACGAATCTAAAGAAAAAAGAAAGGAAAAAAGGAAAGAGATCGATGTTATTCGTGCGATTAATTCGTCACAATCGACGACATCCGTAGAAAAAAGAAAAAAAGGAGTAAAAAAGAAAAGAGAAGAGATAGATTTGCTTCCCGTTCGAATGAAGAGAAAAATGAAGAGAACGGGAAAAGGAAAAAGAAGGGTGAATCCGTAACCACAAAAGTGAGAGGAAGAAGAGATACCATGAAACGGTTCCACTCTCAGCGTTCCTGAATGCATATTTCGAGCCACCCCTAGTCACCTCGAGCCAACTCGAGCCACCCCTAAAGTCGTCTACTGCTTCTCGTTGGGAAAGTAGAAATGTGTATGTATGTGTGTGTGTGTGTGTGTATGTGCTAGCGCGCGTACTTATGCTAAAGCATACACACAAGAGACAAAGAGAGAGAAAGAGAGAGAGAGAGAGAGAGAGAGAGAGAGAGAGAGAAAGAGCGCATTGTGCCAGGCCGCGTAGCCCGTTTAATTAGCGAACAAATTAAACGTCGGGACGGCCACATCCGACATGGCCGCGCAATTAGAGGTATTATAAATTAATTATAACACCGTGACGCAGCCAGTTTTGTGGGATTCAATCTCGGAATGGGCTCACCTCCTGCAGCCCAAATGGATGCCAAACAACTTACGTATCCATCCTTTAGTATACTACCTCTTTAACCCCCGCCTCCCTCCCTTCTCATCTCTAAGATTTCTACATTCCATTCGTAAAAGAAGAGAAGACTATCTCCAATATACCCGATTAAAGATGATATTTCTTCGAGAACACCTTATCGCTGGACGTGACCTGTATGTAAGTAGATACATAGCTATGCGAGTAACAGTGACGTTCCTGAATGGCCAAGAACGACGACGCGTAACGGGTCCATTGTTAACCGTGTCATTGTCGAGAACGAGATAACGCTCATTGTACAGTCGCATTACCATTGTTGACCCTTTCACTGGACAGCAACATGAATTTACTTTGATATACCTACCTGTCAAGGTAAATATTTATCTATCTATAGAAAAATGATATTAATTCCATTATCCTGAATTTAATTTAGAGAAAACAATGGGCTTACATTACAACTCTATATTTATTGATTAATCGATAATAGGTTAAATCGTTCCTTCAAAAGTATTCTTGTGTATATTTCTCTTAAAAATTCTAATCCTTTAACTTATAAGTGTCCTGACAGAGAATAGGAAGCGATTAAACGTAACAACCAACTGACAGCACCTGTTGATACTTTGCCGGCCATAGTTTCAGGTTGCACGTGCATACACTCGTCTCTTCCTGCATACATGATTCTGTATAATTATAATAATAATAATAATAACAATGATATTATTATTATTATTATTATTATTATTATTATTGTTATTATTATTATTATTATTATTATATTATTAATATACGTATAAAGAGAAGTCATAGTTGTCGATGAAATCAAGGGTTTGTTGTTATATATGTTGGAAAATCTTATGATTTTAATTTATTCAAAATTACACACGATTAATATGAAAGATAAATATATCGATAATTATTCCTCTGAATGTTCTATAGTGTGTGCCTTACGCTATGCAACCCTTTATATTTCATCGATAATATTGTTTGCGAATGCCATCTATTGATAGAAAACACATGTACAATGATAATTTTTTTATAATTATTCCATCCAAGTAACAATATGTTGACTACTAATAGGGGATTTAATAAAAAATTTTATTACCTTAAATAAACGATTCCCATATTCAAGAGCAATTTAAAAATAAACTTAATTGAATAAAAATCAATAAATACTAAAATTGAAAAGTGTCGGAAATATTTTGTTAAGGGTCAGAATCAAACGAGTTCAACTTTTTTCTTACTTTTCTTAAAAGAAAAAAAAAAAAAAGAAAAAATCGGAAAGTTCTCTCTTTCTCTCTCTCTCTCTCTTTTTTTTTTTTTTCTTTCATCGACAGAGACTTCCCGTACTCTGATAAATTCAACCGCACGAATCCGTCCATTAATATTCGACGTACGCCCGTTATTATCTTTCGTTCGTGACCGAACGTGCGGCACCTTCCATTATATTGTCGTTCGTGGAGATCCTTCGAAAACGCGCTACAAATTGTTTACGAGCAATATACACTCGTCCGGTTCATCCACGACTTCACCACCTACGCATTTTTTTCTACCACCTCAATGTATTTGTATTCCGAACAAGTTTTCTCAGCGAACTTATCGATGAATTTATTTCGCGTATCGATTCACAAACAGAACATGTCTGATACATCTCTTCGAATAATAATAATAATAATAATAATAATAATAATAATAATAATAATAATAATAATAATAATAATAATAAGCCCTATGAGATAATGATATGGTAAGTTTCGAAAAAGAGTTATCGATTTTTGAAATGATCTGGTAACTTTTGGCCCACCCTGTATTTCGTCGTTAGAAATCATCGTAAAGAAAAAAAAAAAAAAGAGGAAAATTTATTTTTAATTAAAAAGAAAAGAAAAATGATAAACGATGATCTCATTTTCTCTTTGTATAAAATATAAAAGGTTTAGAAAATATGTTCAAATATTAACACATGATACACGTAAAATTATCAAATCGAAATTAGTTGATAAAAATCACTCATCAATTTTAAGTCGATCTATCATTTAACCGTTTATATATACGTATATAAAACATAAATATTGGATTTTAATATGAAATTTAAACTGTCGAATAGTTTATTAGATACTTCGAGCAATTTTGAATATAATTGTCTGTTTTTGACATTCCGCTAATATCGACGAGCAAGGAGATTCCTAATGAATTCTGTCGAAACTAATACGAATAGAGAAACACTAGAAAGAGAGTATATGAGAGTATAAGAGAAAGAGAAAGAGAAAGGGAGAGAGAAAGAGAAAGAGAGAGATAGAGAGACGGAACAATCTAGGAAATATCCTTTCAACGTTACGTGCTTATTCTCGTGATTGTTTCTGCAATTCGTACATACATACGTACGTCTGTATGTATATATGTATGTATGGAGGAATGTATGTATGTATCTATATACGTATGTGTATATAGAACGTCGAAACAAGTATGAATCTCGAAAGTTAAGCTTAACGATACCACAACTTCGATTTCGTGCACCACTAAACAATCACAGTTGGATAGTTAGAATTTAGTATTCCTTCGTAAAATCAGAGTGATTGATACGAACAGTATACGTACATATGATTGATACGAACAGCATACGTACATACATTGTGCGTATATCGAATATATTACTAACGAATCATGCTATGTATATTCCTATAAAAGTATCAACATATTTGATTTAATCGAAGAGAAAAACTCGACAATGTACTATCCGTCAATGTGGATTTGTTAAAACGGCAAAATAAATACAAGATAATGATTTAAATATAATTGTTTTTAATATAAATATACATATATATAATATTATTGATAACATTTCCTCTATTACGCATAGATATACATATATATGTATATATTATTGTCACTCAAAAGCTATATTGATATAGCCTCTATATAATAAAATAAAATATAAAAAAAAAGTATATAAAATGAATGAACCCGTAATAACGAAAACCTTTTCTAAAATTTCATTCGATATATGAATATAGGCTTAAGTCAAAAATTTCAAAGTGTGTTAAAAGTTCCTAAGCTCATAATAGTTTTATTTATAATCTGAGAAAAAAACTTTTTGCTTAAAAAGTTTCGAAAATCGGAATAATTGATTTTTAGGATCATCTAGGAATTTTTTATCTGCGTAAAAACTTTTTAACTTATATCCGTCGTACAATCATTTCTATATTACAAGAATAGAATTACAATTCTATATGATATAAAAAATACATATATACATATATATATTTAGAAAGAGAGAGAGAGAGAGAGAGAGAGAGAGAGAGAAAGAGAGAAAAAACAAATAATTATCTACCTTCACAAATAAATTATTTTTTATTCTTAATTTGAGATGAAGATTATATTTTATAAAAAAAAAGTGTGTATATATATATATATATATATAGATTTAAAAAAATCAACGATCGAATTTAAGTAAACCGATACATATATATATATATATATACCAATCCAGGCACGTAAGGCCAATGGACAAAATCGAAGAAGCTAGAAGAAGGAAAAAGAAACATGACATCCAATTTGAATATAAAATCTTCTAGTAAGGTCCCGATAAACCGGGGAAAAGGCAGATATGATTCGATTGGATTTTCGTAGCCACGTTCAAATTTCTTTGCGTTGGCTTCGTTTTGAAAGGAAAACGAAAAATGGAAGATTGTGGAATTGTTAGGAGAATGGAGGGTGGTAGATAGATAGGTAGGTAGGTACGTAGAAAAGTATGTAGGTATGTAGGGAGGTAGGTACGTAGGGAGGTAAGTAAGGAGGGAGGTAGGTAGGTAGGGAGGTAAGTACGTAAGGAGGTAAGTACGTAGGTACGTAGGTACGTAGGTACATAGGTAAGTATGTAATCAAAAAGGAGACTTGATATGTGTGTAGTGAGTTGAAAGGGGGAGGAAAATAGGTATATCGGACGTGGTCACCACATGTCGTAAATTGATTTATCGAAAAGTACCTACCGTATCGAAATTGTATTGTTTGACCGGTAACGATAATACATACGTATAAAAATCAGAAAAAGGTAGTCCCATAAGGGATAAAAGGGAAGAGTATTGGAAGAGTCCTTGATCGTATCTACGTACAATATCTGTTTTTCTTCTACGAAACTTTCTAACATAAACTTGTAATATAATATAACGTATACATATAAAGATTTTCTCTTTGAAAATGACGTCCTTTAAAAGCATGAAGTTTTGGTATTTTCGAATTGAACTTTTTATAGAAATCGTGTTAGACGAAAAAAGAGAAAAAAGAAAGAAGAAGAAGGAAAGAGAACCAATTTGTCAATCAATACACTCTGTATATGTAAATATTTCAGATATATATATATATATATATATATATATATATATATATATATTAAAAGTACATATTATATTGAAAATTAACCGATCAAAAAGCATTAATAACTCATTAATTATTATACATCATCTAAACATTTTACATTTGCATCAATTACTCACGACTATTCATTATCATTAATTCGACTTAGCATATCAATATTTGCTAAGTTATTATATATATATATTTAGTATTATGCCTATATTTAATATATTGGATTCGCAAGCTATTCCACGATAGATATAACTTTTAAAAAGAAGCAACAGGAGAAATTTTCAGTAGTCACGGATCAAAGGAGTCACGTTCTTGGACAGTATAAAGGCGAACGAACGAATATCGTATCATCAGGAGAAATGTTATGGGATAGGATGATCCAAGCGAAAAGGACGTTCCCTTTTTCAATGAAAAGAAATGTGTCTGACGGGGTTATGCGTCATGTGTATGTAAATATGCATATATATATATATATATATATATATATATATATATATATATATATATATATACATATATATATACGTATATATACATATACATAAATATAGGAGTATATGTATTATACCTACGTGCATATTCTGGGTGCACACACGCGTTATGCAAATTGCCAAGCGCGTTATCTTCGGGTGTGAGAGCGAGAATACGCTTTCCTCTTCCTCTTCCTCTTCCTCCTCTTCCTCCTTCTCCTCCTCTTCCTCATTCTCTTCATCCCATGGGAAATACAAACTGATAGCATGGCAATACGGACAACCCATTAACCTTCTCCGTACTATGTGAAATTGTGTTCGATATATTCTTCCTCTCCCTCTCTCTCTCTCTCTCTCTCTCTCTCTCTCTCTCTCTCTCTCTCTCTCTCTCTCTCTCTCTCTCTCTCTCTCTCTCTATCTCGTTCCATACACGCATTGAATTTCTGGATGACAAAATTATCTCTAATCATCTTCTAGATGACAAAAATATCCTCTAGCCTAACTTCAAAATGATACTTATCATCTAATCTGCAACAATTTTTTTCAACTCCTTCACACTACTCTTTTTAACTTCCTTCTGCTTTATTTTCTAATAGAAAGAAATTTTAGCCAATACTCGTGAAGAAAGAACAATGATTTTTAGAAAAAAATCTCTTTAATTACGTTTCTTCAAAAATTAAAACTAAATGTGCAAAATAATTATAAATACGTGCATCGATATATATATATATATATATATATATATATGTTACCGTACCATACATACTATAGCCACTGAAAAACATGCGTTTGTAAAAGCTATTTTTGATTTTATTTCATTTAGGTTTTTTCAATGGCCACCTTGTATATATTTACATATGTAGCAATGTATCGGTTCTGAAGAAAAGTTCATAGGGTGTTTTCTATACGCAGTCTATTGGAAAATGTTACAAATTTTTTTCAATTCTAATACTACACGCAACACACACAGGCACACACACGCACATATGCGCTACGTATAATATATGTGCTACGTGCTCCGATAAAAAAGAGACTAACGTGCGAAAACAACTTACCGAGATAAAAGCGTATGAAGTTATGCACTATTCCGCAACGGGGTTTCATTATTAATAAATGATTTTAATAGCTAATTGCAAAAGTCAATAATTATCCTAAGAAATTGCAGTTGGGTCTCATTGAACATAGCGTACTTTTTACCTATAAAGGGACGTAAAAATATGTTAATAAGGGATAACAAATTTTCGAGAAAAATGCGTTTAAAGTCATGCATTATATCGCAATAAGGATTTCATTAATAATACATGATCTTACATAGCGTATTATTAAAGTCAATAATTATTCTAGAAAATTGAGATTGGTCTCATTGGAAAGAGTATCCATTTACTTATTTAAAAAAGAAAAAAAAAAAAAAAGAAAACTAAATCAGTTTCTTCGCACTTTAATAATACTTTATATATATATATATTATATATATATATATATATATATATATATATATATGTATATATAATATATATATAGACACATAGAAACCATTCTACTGGATTATCAATGACATGGTAAAATCGTTGAAACGAACGTTTTTATGGACCTTTACTTGAAAAATCACTTTATACAGTCTGTACACAAAGTGCGTATACAATTATCTTAGACACATTGGAAATAAGACGTATAGTAGCCTAACATATTTTTTTCGACCGCGTCTTTCACTAATGATAATCCTCGCTTCGTTACGTTTAATATAAGATCATTACGACGTTCGATATTTTGTACCATAAATATTAAACCGAACACGAATATCGAAGAACGATTCGTCTCACTCTGCGTTATCTTTCTCCTCTTTCTTTCTTTCTGTCTGTCTCTTTCTCTCTCTCTTTCTTTCTCTCTCTCTCTCTCTCTCTCTCTCTCTCTCTCTCTCTCTCTCTCTCTCTCTCTCTCTCTCTTTCTCACTCACATACACACATACTCTCACTCTCACTATCATTCTCTCTTTCTCTGTCTTTCTCTCGCTCTCTTTCTCACAAAAAAAAAAAGAAACACTAGCCAGAATCTTTTTAATCATCGTTGTCTCATACCACCCTAAATCGTCCTTATCCTTTTCTCCGGGACCTCTTTCTCAATCCCCCTTCTCACACAACACATCCCCACACCTTCCCCATTCTCCCTTCTGGACAACGCAAAGATCACGACATTATATCTCCGATTTATTTTCAATAAAAAATATAATGCCCTCGATATTAGTAGCAAAAATATAGAAAGTATGCGTTACACACTTCGCTTTGTTTTTCTTTTCTTTTCTTTTCCATCGTGGTACTCCTCTTCTTCTTAGCAAATATAATATATATCGAAAGAATAAAAAAAAGAATGGAAAATGTGGGAGACGAGAAGACGATAAAAGAGAAAGGGGAGAAAAATTATTTAAAAAAAAAAAAAAAGAAAAAAAAAAGAAAGAAAGAGGAGATAAGAAAAAGAAAGAAGAAAAAAGAAAAAAAAAATAAATGATCAGAGTAAAGCAGATAGAAAGTCGTCGTCAAAGAAGAAGAAGAAAATAAAGGTGAATGAAGAAGAGAAAAAAGAAATGAAGAAGATGAAGAGGAAGAAAAAGTAGTAACAAAGAAATAAAAATAGGATTATAGACAAAGTAGACTAATCAAAAAGAAGGAGGAGGAAGAAGAAGAGGAGAAGAAGAAGAAGAAGAAGAAGAAGAAGAAGAAGAAGAAGAAGAAGAAGAAGAAGAAAGAGAAGCTTTCGAGAAAAATACAAAACATAACACGATAATTCTTAACGACGTCGAACAATCGATATGATAACTCAAATATGTTTAATCTCTCGGGGCACGCGGCTGTACAAATCATTATCGTTGGGCCCCGTTTAGAGATGATAACAATGTGTGAGTCCGAGAATCGCATTTCTATATAAGATCTACACTTAAAAAGCTAGAAAACATTTTTTTCCTCGTACCTCGTGACACAACACGATTTCATTTTTTCCTTCTTTACCCCGACCCATGCTCCATCCCCCTTCTCTCAATCCCCCGGCCTATCTGCATTCTACTCCTCCCATTGTAATGATCGATCCTTTTCCTCGTTCCTAAAACTTTTTTTTACCCATTCATTTTTTTCACATCTCGCACAAATACTTTCGAATGAAATGCTTCTTCCTTTCTCCCTCCCCTCCAGCCATCCTACCGCCCTCCCTCCTTCGCTCCTTCCTTTCTTTCTTTCTTTCTTTCTTTCTTTCTTTCTTTCTTTCTTTCTTTCGGCAATATAATTACAATTAACGAATGCACAATTTTATCGGGAATCCCATATTCATTACGCACTTCGCTCGAATAGATCGTTGTCGTCGTAATATGTGTGTTTACAATATGTATATGTATATTATTTACGTCGAGACGAAAGTGATGGTCAATAATAATTGTCGAAAAGATCGTCGCAATAATCCCGAGAAAAAAGGAAGAGAAAAAGAAAAAGAATATTCATCCTCAATCCGATAGATCGTACATATGCGATAGATCGTTAAAGACGATAAGTCCTCTTTTTATCTCTCTCTCTCTCTCTCACTCTCTCACTCTCACTCTCTCTCTCTCACTCTCTCTCTTTCTCTCTCTCTCTCTCTCTCTCTCTCTCTCTCTCTCTCTCTCTCTCGATCGATCATAAGCCTTCGTCGCAATGCTAATTAATTCATATAAATCTGTCTTACGTGATTTCTTCTTTAATTGCTCTCCTCCTCCTCCTTTTTCACTTTTTCCTACTAACCTTCTCCTCTCACCTACTCCTTTTCTCGCCTCATTCACAATTTATTATTTCATTCTTCCTATCTATCATTCTTTTCGCAAAAAGGACACTCCGCTTTGGCGCGTAAAAAATGTGTGAAACGAAGCGATTCACTGCGAGCAGCAGAATACGAAGATGAAACATATGTATGTACGTACGAAAGAGAATCTTCGTGTTTCTCTATATTAATACGTGTTTTTTTTTTTTTCTTAGTGTGTCTGTATATCTGTGTATATATATACACGGTTTAGAATATACATTTTTTTGCGTATCGATATTTTTCCCTTTTTTTATTTTACGCATGTATTCGTATATGTGTACGTGTATGTGTACGTGTACGTGTACGTGTACGTGTACGTGTATGTATATGCGTATATGTATGTACGAAACAACTTGCAAAAATAACTTGCAAGCAATATTTGTATTCTCTTAACTGCATCGATGCGACTATAAACGGTGACAAAAGAGAGATTTGTTTAATGAACATAAGCATACTTGTGACTATTTAAATGATACGATGCTATGTATATATGATGCTAATATATATATATATATATATGTGTGTGCATATATATATATATGCATTTATATATATATATGCATTTATATATATATATATATATATACATATATGTATATATATATATATTAGCGCCATTTTATTTTTCATTTTTAAAGTGCAAGTGAAAATTGATATTCTTCTCTGGAGAGAGAGGATATGATGACGTTGTTGTTGTTGTTGTTGTTGTTGTTGATGTTGATGTTGTTATTGTTGTTGTTGTTGTTATTGTTGCTGTTGTTCACTATTATAAGTTCTATCGCGCTATGTTTAGAAAGTGCATCGAGAATTATTACACTAACATCAGTCAGCACTTATTACGAAGGAATGAAATAATGTAAGAGAAATGAGTTTACAATAATATGAGCTTTACACGTAATGACTTAATAACGCACGTTCGTTTGCCTGTTTGTTTATATATAATATTTTGCTTTTCTTTTCTTTCTCTTTTTTCCTTTTTATCCATCTTCTTTTCTTCCTTCTCAAGTGAAGATATATAATATAAATTTGACTAAACCGCAACTGAACTCTACCAACATTTTAATTAACAAAGATTCTGTCTCACTCTTTCTCTCTCCCCTCCTCTCTCTCTCTCCTTCACTCTATCCCCCCCTTTCTCTCTGTCTCTCTAGTTTAATGCGTTATTTAATTAATGATCAAAAAATCACGATATGTGTGCATGTGTGTGTGCATGCATGCATGCATGCATGTATGTATGTATGTATGTATATATGTAGGTGTGTGTGTGTATGTATATATGTAGGTGTGTGTGTGTATGTATATATGTAGGTGTGTGTGTGTATGTATATATGTAGGTGTGTGTGTGTGTGTGTGTGTGTGTGTGTGTGTGTCTGTATGTATGTATGTATGTATGTATGTATGTATGTATGTATGTATGTATGTATGTATAATCAAAAATTGTAAACAATTTATTGCATAATTCATATTATTAGATAATTGCCATACAAATTACGCAATAAGAAAATTTTTTGAAATTGTTTACTTAGACGACAGTTTCATATATAACAGGCTTATATATGATCACAATCTATGTATGTATGTATGTATGTATGTATGTATGTATATATTTATATAAATGCATATATATATATATATATATATTTATATACATATATGTATATATATAAATGCATATATATATATATGCGCACACACACACGCGCGCGCGCGCACACACACACACACATACACACACACATATACATTCATATAAAATATACTAAACGCTTGAGAATGGCATCAAAGCCTTGGCGTTATTATACGACGAACTATAACGTAACAGCGCATCATTGTACAGAATGAATGCTTTCTTTCTCGAAACGTAGAGAAAGTAACAAAAAGCGGACAATATCAAACATTTTACACACAACCAAATTTCATGTTTCTGTTATTTTTATTTATTTATTTTTTTTTTTTCCTTTTAATTTCTAGCAGCACTTAGTCCAAAAGAAAAACAAAAAAAGAATTAGAAAAGTAAAAGATTTTCAAGAGCTATCCCTTATAAGGAAAGTAACACAACAGTTTTACACAACCGAATATATATATATTATATATATACATATACAACTATATAAAAATTGTTACATACTCATTTCAATTGTACGTCAAACAATGTAAGAGAAATAAGTTATGTAATAAAAAACAAAAAGAAACGGACAATGTTTAGGCGATTAAAGAGATCTAAACGTAAACTTTGGCAATTTTTTTTCAGAAATAAAGGAGCGAGAGGGATATTATTATTATTATTATTATTATTATATTATTATTATTGTATAATTATTATTATTTTATAATTATTATTATTATTTTATAATTATTATTATTATTATTTTATAATTATTATTATTATTTTTTTATTGTTATTATTATTATTATTATTATTATTATTATTATTATTATTATTATTATTACTATTATTATTATGCCGTATGTTTCGTACTTCTAATATAATTCTATCTAAACGTATCGACATCAATTGCACTAACACGTACGATCGCTATTTTTTTCAAAGTCTTATAATCTGTCGCCTAATCGACTAATACGAGAGATGTAAAAATATATGTATATATATATATATTTTGGATCTTTCCGATGAAAAATCTATCGACGTCGACGTCTCCTTTTCGTATTTCGTTCTTTATATGACAAAAAAAGAAAACCAACAATAGGAAAAAGAAATGGAAAGAAAAAAAATAAAAAATAAAAAAAAAAAAAAGAAAAGAAAAGATAAAAAATAAAAACAGAAAAAAAGAAAAGAAAAGAAAGAAGAAAGTATACTCGGTGAAAAAATGCTCACTTAATCGGAAAATAAAAAAGTATTGTTGTTATTGTTGTTATTATTACTATTATTATTATTATTATTATTATTATTATTATTATTATTATTATTATTATTATTATTATTATTATTATTATTATTATTTATTATTTATATAAAGTTTCATATCAATCGTTAATTTTCTCGAATTATACTTTCCCGTGGAGCTCTCTCCACGAATCCAATGATATTTTAAATTTCTTATGGTCAAATTAATCACCATTTGGTTGTGTGTTTGTGTGTCCTCTCTCGTTCGTCATCATGATGTAACAACTTAAATTATCAAGCGTAACAAAATGTAAATCAAAAGAAAATTCGTCTTAAACTTGAAACAATATGCACAATTTCACTGTGATATATTATATCACTCTTCTTACTCCAATAAAGTTCACCGCCTCTCTCTCTCTCTCTCTCTCTCTCTCTCTCTCTCTCTCTCTCTCTCTTTCTCTCTCTCTCTCTCTCTCTCTCTCTCTCTCTCTCTCTCTCTCTCTCTCTCTCTCTCTATCTGTCTCGGTCTCGCTAGCTTTCTTACTCTGTGTTTTACTTTTTTAATAATTTTTATTGTTTTTTCCCTTCTTATTAAAGAAAAAAAAAAAAGAACTGTGAACATGCGCATGAACGATTTTCCTAATGGATTGCACGATTAATGTAGTTAACAAACAATCCCAATAATAAAAATATATTGGAAAACTTCTTATTATAATTAGAGCAATGATCATTGTGTTACGTCCCTACCCTCCCACCATTCTCCTTCCTCCTGCTCCCCTCCACTCCCATTCATACTCTCTCTCTCCCTCTCCCTCTCTCTCTCTTTCTCTCTTTATGGAGACAGGAAGCACAACACGTAAACATATTTCACAAAATGTTTACACACTATTTCTCGTACGCACGCACTGTGTTCGTGTGTGTGTGTGTGTGTGTGTGTGTGTATACGTGTTAGTGTGTGTGTGGTATAGTGTTATATGCTATGGTATGGTATGGTATGGTATGGTATAGTATGGTATGGTATGGTATGGTATGGTATGGTATGGTATGGTATAGTATAGTATGGTATGGTATGGTATGTATGATAGGGTATGGTATGGTATGGTATGGTATGTTATGGTATGGTATGGTATGGTATGGTATGGTATGGTATGGTATTGTATTGTATTGTATGATATGGTATGGTATGGTATGGTATGGTATGGTATGGTATGGTATGGGATGGTATGTTATGGTATGGTATGGTATGGTATGGTATGGTATGGTATGGTATGGTATAGTATGTATCATCAACGAAAACTAAGGTTTATCTCGTTACTTTCGAAGATCAATTGGCATTTTTAAAGAATAATTATAAATTCCAGATAAGAGAAAAAAGATCGTACAAATCACATTCGTCAATGCGGTCATATACGATCTCTAAATGCCTAATTACTGAAAAATCTATGCATACAGAACGAAACATGTCACCGTTTGCGCGGCAGCCTTTTCTCAGCCATCAAAGGAATTATGCGTTAGATTAATTCAGTATCTTAAGTTACCTAGGTAATGTGTTTGTGTATCAAATCATTATCGTAACAATTATTTGTTGGGCACACACCGAATTAAAGTCTCAGCTGTAAGCACGCGTCATATTTTGCTCCTTGATAATATTTATTCATTAGCCATCCTCCTTCGGTGGAGTAAACCAACCTGGAAAGATAGTTATAGAGATACTCTTTTTAAAAGGCAAAAATGACTTACATTTTCTGACAATGAATTGTTCCTTAAAGTTTATGTTGGTGTTATCAAAGGAGCCAACCCCCTTTGTGTGTATGTGTGTGTGTATGCAAATATTAATATTAAATTCTCTCACCATTCTTTTCATGTATTTGTACGAGCGATTTAAACGATTGTTGCGCGCGAGCCAAACTGTATTGCCCTTGTCCACCGCACACTTTACCAGCACCGCCTGAGCCTTGAAACTGTATACGTGCTTTTCCTTTTACCAGTGTCGCAGAAATTTGCATTATTACCGCTTCTACCGTGTACGCCGAACTCCAGCCCTGTTTCGTAAGAAGTTCCATACAAATAGCACCACCTACGAGGACGTATCCACCCGATATGATGGGATGTACGACTCTTACAAACGGTGGTTCGAATGGATAAGTTTCCTACAATAAATCAAAATGGAAAAAAAAAAAAAAAAGGAAATAGAATATTTCATCAAAGACAAGTTATCCTCACTGTTTTTCAAAGAGAACAGATCTTTCAGTCTCACTTTTTTTTTATTACATTTTTCAACGGCACAACTTTATATACCTTAAAAAGCATGTTAAGAAGAATACTGTCTTTGCCTTCCTTTTCTTTAAGAAGGATGAGATCGCTATGTAGAGGTGAATCAGGATCAACACACATCAACCTAATGTTCCATTCGTATAAACTGTCATTTACTAATTCTATGCTGTACATTCCTGAAATAAATTTATACGATTCAGATAAAGTTTCTTTTTTTTTTTTTTTTCTTTTTTTTTTTTTCTTTTTTTTTTTTTTTTAGATATTAACTTCACTGAGACTGATGATACAGACAATTATCCATGACGCATTAACCACATAATACCTTTCTTAAAGCTGTCACTTCGGTAAATGTCTCTCAGTTCTTTCATTAGCCTGTCTGTTGCTTGTACACTTCCACAAACAGATCCTTTTAAGTAATCTTGTCTCTGATTCTGTCTCAACCTTTCTAGCGTCGCAAGGTGCTCTAAATCCATTTCTTCCCCCTTTGTACGGATAAAATACATAGCAATCCGTAAAAATCATAAATAACATGCTTACTTCTACAATGTTTATAACAGGCATAGAAATTTATTACGTAAGTAAAGAGAGTAAAGTAATAAAAGGAATCTACTTACCTTGGTCTTTGAATTCGCGTCACCTTCATCCATATCTAAATGAAGATCTTCTTCTGCTTCGCTTTCTTCATCTTCGTCAATATCTTCAGTATCTTCAGCTTCCATTCTTTGTGCCATAGCTTCATTAGCTCCACCTAATCTTAATGGGTCCAATGCTGTTCTCAGTCGTTCCACATCGGGTGGTTCTGGTAAAGAATGAAGCCGACACAATTCTTTAAGGAGGATTCCAACTTGGTTGATTACATGGTTGTCGCGACCAGTGGTGTTGCTTAAAATCTGTACTGCATTGGTGACACTGGTCTCTTCGGACTCTGCAAACCATACCGGTGGTGTGGAGGGATACGTTTCCTAAGAAAATAAATAACACGTACTTTTTACAATATTGAAAAAATGAAAGACATATTTTCAAAGTATAAGCGTACAAGTGTTCCTACTTGATCATCAAATATCATTTTCTTTAAAAGAAGAAAAGAAAAAGAAAGAAAATAAAATAAAATAAAACAAAACAAAAGAAAAAAAAAAAAAGAACCTAAATTTCAAAAGACAAAAATTCTTACTTATTCTATACAAGCGTCTAAATAAAAGATTATATTGACTCGTAACAAAACAAATACAAAATGATACTCATCAAGAGACACACTCTTCACGAATGTTATACATTCTATAGACGGATACCACGGTAATTATTGGAAAAGCATAACGTCGAAACGATCGATGTGCTATTTCGACAAAACAAATACATATGTGTGTGTATTTGTGTGTGTGTGTGTGTGTGTATCCAATATCGACGCGAAACCCTGGATTCCGTTCGCTTCAACGATGTCTTCTTTTTCGTCCACATGTACTTACTTAACCCGATCAAAACGAATCTCTCAAATCATATCAAAATCAAACAACAGTACTTACATATAATACATATGTTCGTATCGAAACGATAATAAAAATTATTTTACGCTGGGTTATTATCAAAATATTAATTCGACAGATTCGGTGAACAACACTTGTATACCAGAAAAAAAAACACGAACACAAATACACACACACACACACACACACACACAACACATACAAATATAATCGTACTACTTAAAACCACAAGGTAAAAGGAATGAAAAAAGGAGGATTCTTAAAAATAAGGAGGATACCTAATTTTTAAGATGAATGACGAACGAACGAACGAACGAACGAACAAAAAGCTCGTTTCACTCGGTTTATTGCAGGACAAAAATGACATGCTTACGATAATGCACGAATTACAAGTTACGAGTACGCGACGATGACAACAGGAACAACCGATCGCGTAACGTATCTAATGATACCCGCGAAATCTAAGAAAAGAAAAGAAAAGAAAAGGAAAATAAAAGAAAAGGAAAAGAAATGTAAATAAAATAAAAGAATAACGACGTAATAAAAGAAATATATACACGCACACAATGTATATAAATACATTCATTAATTGTGTTTGTTTGAAACGTATGAAAAGATGATTGGATAAGCATAACGATAATAAAGAGACAACGATAACGACGATAACAACGACGATGATGAAGATGACGTTTTACTATTCGAATAATCGTAATGACGACGAAAGAGACGTACACACCATTTGATCATAATGAATAAAAAAATAATAAAAGAAGAGATAGGTAGTAGTTGCATTGTGAGGGCCTTACCCTCTATCGAGTACACACCACGCATTGACCTCCAGACGTGCGCGACGCGTTAATTCCTCGACAAAAATCTAACCATCGAACAAATCGAGAGAAAGAGAGAGAGAGAGAGAGAGAGAGAGAGAGAGAGAAGAGAGAGAGAGAGAGAGGAGGGAGGAGGGAGAAAGAGAGGGAGGGAAGATCGATCGAAGCAACGTCAAAATCTTACG
>NC_062192.1:6975566-6978066 GCF_912470025.1 Vespa velutina | reverse complement strand
TAATCGTAAGTAGGCCAGTAAGGCTGTAGCCAGTCCTAGCTAGTACGTTGTCGTTTTTTCGGTTGGTGATCTTCAGAAGAGTGTGCTGGTGCAGGCATCACCATATCGTCTCTGTTAAACATGTACTTAAACTGAGGCATGTACTTCATAATATTTCCTACTTGAATTAGTGGTAATTCTTCGTTTAAAGAAGAGCATTTTCCTGCTTCCATCAACATTTTCATTTGCAGTCTGCATAAGTAAAAGTAATTTCCATTTTCAGTTCATATATATATGTATATACATTTATATTTATTTATTTTTTTTTTTTTATTTTTTTTATTTATTATGCAGATTGTATATCGTTGCGAGAAACTCACCTATTCCCTTGGTATAAATCTATGTTTAAGACATCCGTAAGAACTTGTCTACAACTGTTAATGTCGCAGGCAGGAAAATAATTAGACACAAAATCTGGGAGTGTCATCAACAATTCAGAGTAGATATATGGTTTAAAGTTGATACAAGGTACCATTTTGTCTTCTATTAATGCCTTTTGGACTTGATATGGTTGCGCTTGGCAACTAGACAGAGGCGTTTCCGATATATTTATCAAAGCTTTTCTTCCTCTTGAATCCCTATAAATACAGTAAATTATATCCTGTTAATAATAAAAAATAATTTATCAGAGTGACATAATTAAGATATAATAATTCGTGATAAAGCATACCTGGAATTATTACTACTTCCATTCACTGGTATTAAAGGTGGTGGATATTTTGCATGGGATGTATTGTGAACGGGTGGTGTATGCCTTTGCTGACGTGCTAATAACGTTGATGCTGATGTAGGAGCAGGCATAAGGGCTTGTACCTGTTCACTTAAGCCAATCATTTGTGGATACGTTCTGGCTGTGACTGCATCAGGAACACCCAAGGAAGGTGTTGTATATGTCGTAGTTACCCTGCAATATGAATCCTTTTATGATAAGTAGTATGTATCATGTAATTTCAGTTAAATAAAGTAAAATCTTTAAAAAATGAAAATTATTTCCAGCAGAAAAAATATTTGTACAAAATTTAAATTTCAAACTAATAAATTTGATAATAGACTTTACATTTTGTTTTATTATCTCTCAAAAATAAAAATGAAAATGTTATTTTTATATCATTTCAATATATATATATATATATATATATATATATATATATATATTTAATATATATATATATATATTAAAATATACATATACTTTAATATATATATATATATATATATATATATATGCTATTTATGAATTAATAATTAAAAAATTGATTTAAACTTTTTTATAATTATGATTATTTGATCTAGGCATAAACCAGTTATGAAAATATCAGACAAAATATATACTTCTGAAATATAGAAGCATATTTAACTTTCATTAGCCCATTAATTACAATATAACTGGACGTTTGCATAGATCAAATGATTTCTATTCATGTTAATTTTGTGCATGCTGTCTTACTCTTTCCGTAGTAGTAGTAAAACTATAGTACATTTAACAGAGACTCACCAGTCATCCTTCCCATAGGTTGGATAACTATACAAAAAAAATTATACATTGTATGTACAAATGCAAAAAGCTTCAGTGCAGAGATCTACATAATAAATAATGATTACATCTATTATGTAGATGAATATTTTGAACATCAAAACAGAAATAATTGACAATCAGTGCTTGGTAAAAAAAAAAAATTAAAAAGCCAATATATTTTCGCTGATATCTTTATCAAAGAAAAAGAAAAAAGGAAACAAACAAAATATGTTCTTAACAAATCTAAGAATCTAATATATTGTTACATTATTCATCTTATGAAAAACTTTAAGCAACTTTATGTATAATAAAAAATAATTTGTATTATATCTTTCTAAAAATATGTAATATTTTATACACATATATGTCCACAAATATTATTATTTAAAGAATAAAAACACTTTTGATACAAAAAGATTCATAATAATTTATCTAATATCTCTATGCAATTTATATACATGTCATACTATCTATCAAAGAATTGATCATTTAAAATAATTAAAAACAAAAAGCAAGCACAAATCATTTGGGGAAAGTGCGACAAAGATGAAGTGTAAACTATAAAAAAGGGTGAAGAATTTCATCGACGATATATATGTGTACAATCATTGGAACGAAACATTTTATACTTTTAACTCACCCAAGATTAGGTTGACTGGTGTGCGCCGTTGCTCTGACAAGAGGGGGTGGTTGGGCCTGAGCAACGGCTTGCATAGTAGTAACTGGATAAACTCCAGGGTACTGAGCCGTTGCTCCGCCACCACCCCCTCTACTTCTTGACTGATGAGTAGTATAGGTTTTGCTTGACGCAGATATCTACCGCAGACATTTCAATGGATTAACCATTGTGGAAAGAGAAGGTTAGTCCAAAGTTTAAAGATTACTTACATTGTGCATGTTTAATGGAGGTGGTGTACGTATGAGAGAATTAGCCTGAGAGACAAG
>NC_062192.1:6950566-6968066 GCF_912470025.1 Vespa velutina | reverse complement strand
GATAAATCTCTATTCTAAGTAATAATGTCGTTTATAAATCTCTCTGCTGCGCGATAGTTGTCAAAGTTTAATCTTATTAATTATTTCAAAGATATATATATGTAATGTAATGATATATATATATATATATATATATATATATATATATATGTATGTAGATGTAAATTAACACTTTGCGGTATTCATCAACGGAATCTTGTAGCTTAGCAGCGTAGACTTTATCAATAAACAAATGCATTTTTGATAGTATATATCTATCTAATAACGTCATAAAAGATGGGCAACTTTAAATTGTAAAGAAAAAATTATTTCTGCTACGACGTAGAATTAAAAATTGATAAATATTAAACTCTATTAAACGCTATTAAATTCGAATTGAAGAATAATGTGTAGAAAAATCGATTAGTCAAATTTTAAAGTCCTATGAAGAAGTATAAATATATATTTAAGTAATATTTAAAATGCCATTAACTATCGGTTTCATCATGTTGAAATAATCAAAAAGACATTATATTATTAAAAAATCAATTATATATGTATGACTTGTTTCAGTTAAAAATAGATCATTATCATTGACTGCCTGAGAAAGTAAAGAATATATGTAAAAAAAAAAAAAAAAAAAAAAAAAAAAAAATAATAATAATAATAATAATTTGGGACGATAAAGAAAATCGTCAAGATCAGGATTAAAAAAGATTTATTAATTTATTTTTTTCTCCTATATCAGCATTCATACAATCAGAAAAAGGTATCGAAAAATATGTTGTTAATTGGAGTATTGAAAGTAAGGATCACATTTAGATCGTGAACCGCAGTGTTAAGGAAAGTATTTGATTAGAAAGATAAGATTATATATAATATCGCGGATATACTTTCGGGCGCAATAGATTACATACGAATATATACTCCAGTACAAATCCCAAATTCCCAATAAAAAGAAAATTACGAAAAAAACATATATACATATATATATATATATATATATATATATATATATATATAATATATATGTGTGTATATATATGTATGTATATATGTATAAGAGTAAAACTCGTGAGTGGTAAGTTTAAGAGTATCGGTATCATAACTTTCGCCGTGGTATAAACTTTTGAACGTGCGCGTGTGTAAAGTTACACGTTATGCGTTGCTGATGAATCCAGTGTTGGTTGGGGCCACGTAAATAATTAAATCGTACGACCGATCGAGTTTCGCATCGTGTTGCATGGATCGGCTGCAGGAGGCTAGGTACATACCGCTCAAAGAGTGGCCAGGACCAGAGCGTAAGATCGTACGAGACGATGTGACAACGTCGCACGGTCGATATGCTCTTTCAGGCAAAGTGCCAAGATTGGTAAACGTACGCGGGGGTATATAGCCGCGGTTTCAGGTGCCCTCACCCCCTCTCCCATCCATCTGTCCAACCCCCACTACAACTTATGGAACTCGCCCGTGGGATTTCTCTTCGATGGTGGGGGATTGGAAAACGAGAGTGGGGGAACCGAAGCTGCGCAGAACCCAGCCAGACATACTCTCCGATCCGTGCCTTTGCGCACCTCTTAAATACATATACCCGACACGACCTCCTCTCTATGTACTACATATGTATTATACTTATTATTTTAATCATGATTTACAGCCGCGCAGCGTTGCCGGCTCTACTCTATCCAGGCACGCCCACTCCCCCCTTTTTTCAACGTTGCAACCATGTATATTCCCACTACACACATAGAGAGAAACCAGTACACCTAGATGTACACGGCAACGTCGCTTGATCGATACTTGAGAAACGTATATACGTTAAAAAGTCGCCATTTTAAGGATAGTTTTCTTTCGCAATCTCTACTTATTGATACAACCCCTCCTCCCCCTTTTTCTCCCCCCCCTTTCTACCCCCTCTTTGTTATAATCTAATTTTTCCCGTGCCGATTAATTATCCCTTCACATTTTATACTTCCTTTTTTCCTCTCTATTTTTTTATTTTTTCCCATTGCTCTATTTAAAAAATATCAAAAGCTTTGGCCCCAAAGAACTTCTCTTTCGCAACTAACAAATGCTTGTTTATTCTAGACGATGTCCTTCGTCAAAGACGGATCATCGAGGTCGAAAACCGTCAACAACATTTCCAACGGTTGCGGCGTTGCCATCGCAAAATGGCGGGCGCGGCCTTGGTAGCCCGCCTTCTTCTACGTCTTTCCTCTGGGCCAGTCGTTTTGGCAACACTGGAAGGTCGTTAGCGATCTATTTATAGTCGTTCGCCATTGCCGCTGTTACTATGCCGAGCGAAGCGCATACTTGGTTCAAGGGTTGGCGGGTGCGTGGGGGAGGGCAGCGAGGAATTACTGAAAGAACAATATGGCGCTCAACCGGATGTGCCTTCTTCCAATCTATCCATTCTCTCTCTCGTTCTCGCTCTCTATCTCTCTTACTCTCTCTTTCTCTCTCTCTCTACTACACCTCTCACCGCCATTCTCTGTGCTCGTTCTTTCTCTCTCCCGCGCTTTCGCTCTCCTCCCTCTATTTGTTTCTCTCTTCCCTTCACTATCTCCGTTCCTTCCAATCTCCTCCATTCTCTTCTCCTCCCTCTCTCTTTGTACACTATCATAACGACCAAACGATATTTATTTCCTTTTGTAAAAATATGCCATCGCGGAAGCAAATATTACGTAACTATGAAATCGTCCTGGCCAATGTGAGTGGCCGCTTATATAAATTTCGCAATAGAACGTTAACAAGGCGTGTCTCTTTTTCTTGCTAGAGACTATTATGTATACGTATGTATATGGCTATCAGATTTAAATTGATATCTTTACTACTGTTGTATTTGTAAAAAAAAAAAGAAAAAAAAAAAAAGAAAAAAAATAGAAAAAAATAGAAAAAAAAGGAAAAAAAAAATAAAAAGAAAAAAAAAATATAAGGAAAAAAGAAATAAAAAGAATCATAGAAACTAGGTAAAAAGCGAATGGTTAGGGATTGTCTAGAGAAAAGAATCCTATTATAAATTGCACAAACGGGAAGCAGGTGAGCTTTCAGAGAAACATTTTTTACGCGCTTAGTAAAATTGCATATGGCGGCGTTCAGTCGTCGCAGCTGACGAGAATCGTAAGGTATTATACACACACATACGACGTAATATATATATACGTATATATGTATATATGTACATAGGATATATATACATATATATATACATAGATACCTACATCTATCGCACAGAGAGCACGCATGCGACTTGCCCGAAGCCGGGCGGCTTCGGAACAGTTCGGCTAACTTCGTGAAAGTACCTCTTTGTTACATCACTACTCGGGTTCTTATGTAGTATATAGATGAGGGTACATTATGTACTGCGCCAGTACATATTTCCCTGGCGACTCTCGGACCGCCTATATACATACCACCGCGTATATATTTGGCTCCGCGTATATACATACGTATATACATACGCATGTATATATAAATATATATGTATACATATATATATACCTGCGCGTCAAGTGACGACGGACGGTCGGTCGGCCTGGTAAGCGCTACCACTACCACCGTCACGACCACACCATCCTACCCCACCATCATCGACGCTACCACCATCACGGTCCACGTTACACGATGTGCGCATTTGTGGATCAACTGTACGAGGAGCATGGCTGGCTACATACCCGCGCGCATACATCTACTTAGTTTCCTTTAACGTGAGCACTTCTTCAAGTAAAAAATAAAAAAAAGAAAAAAACGAAGAAAGAAAAAAATAAATAAATAAAAAGAGAAAAAACAAGAGGAAAGAAATAAAAACATCGTTGTGAGGTACATACGCGTATGTACGTATAATATACATACTATATATATACATATATACATATATACATAACATACACATACAAATATATATATATATATATACACGCTGCCGAGAGGCTTTTTTGACCATATCTCACACCATTGCACCCCTTTTCCATCTTTAATTTTCCGGCACTACGATCCAGAAGAGGGAAGAGGAAAGGGAGGGGGGGGGGTAGAAAGAGAGATAGAGAGAAAGAAAGAGGCCACTCGTAGATAATACGCTTGGCATATTTAATGAAAAAGTATGAGATATACATAGTATACTACTACAGGGAGGACCAAAAATCCCTAGGAGAGCAAAAAGTTTCTAAGTAAATTTAAAAATCGATTATTTTTTTTTTTTCTGTAGTTAGGCTTCGAGTTTTACAAAGCTAAGCTTGCAATTTCATAAAAAAAAAGGAAAAAAGAAAAAGGGGGGGGGGAAGTAATCGATTTTTAAAATTCATCTAGGAACTTTTGGTCCTCCTAGGGACTTTTGGCCCAGCCTGTATGAGAAACATAGTGTAATATAATAAACGAGAATACTTGTGCATACACACGCGTGCGCGTATATATATATATATATATATATATATATATATATATACTTACTAGTATATATATACTAGGTTCGTATGTGCATCACGATGAGAGACGAGGAACACCATTTATAAGACCCTCATGAATAATAAACTCGGCAGCATTCGATTCCGCGCTCTTTCTATATATACACGACGGATTATATTATATTATTATTATTTATTATTATTATTTATTATTTATTATTATTATTAGTATTATTATTATTATTATTATTATTATTATAACGCATCGTAAATCACATTATTAAATTATTATTTTTTTCATTCCGCATACATAAGAATATTCCTGTATCTATAACTCATATATAGAAACATTAAATTGACTTAAAGCATCCATGGTTATGGGAGATCATTATTATCTTCGTAGAACGTGAAATCAATATCGGAAAGATAAGAGACTCGCATCTTTTCTTTATCATCATCATCATCATATATATATATATATGGTTATTTATAGCTATGATTGTGTATATGTATATATATCTTATAAACAATATATAATATATATTATTTTATTTTTTTTTTTTTAGTTAACATTATATACTATATTAGTTTAGTTATATATATACATATTTATATATGCTGTAAATTACACAGTATATAGTTATATAGATAGTCGGTTATATATATATATACTAATAATATATTTTTTAAATACATAACATTAAAATATTTTTAATATATGTATATATATATATATATACACACGAATATCAATATATTAAAGTAAAAAAGAACTTGATACCACCAATTTCATCTTCTGCTTGGATAATCTCTAAGACATCCGCCATATTAGAAGACGCCAACAGAGCAATGTCTGCGATCGATTCGTTCTCGATGTTGTTTCACCTTCCTAATGGGATGTCTACTGCTTAGACGTTCGATGACAACAAGATACATTAGATCAAACGATATATATCGTTGATACTAATACGTAACACTTTAGTATCTATCTTATTTTGATCATTTGCATTTTCATTTTCGCACGATTTTAATTTAAGTAATTGTAAGAGAACACAAACCAACGAACGAGCAACATTCAGACAGTCGCGAAAAATAAATGAATAACGTTACAAAAAAAGTTTAAGTTAGGTTTGGTTAAGTTAAGATAGTTCAGGTTAGGTTAAGTTAAGAAACATCGACGAATCGTAAAAAGATGTTTCATTGTTCGTTAAAAATTCAATCGTATAATCCGAATTATGTTTCGAAAATAATAATAATAATAATAATAATAATAATAATAATAATAATAATAATAATAATAATAATAATAATAATAATAATAATTTATTATGATTACTATTAAGAGAAGATCGTGGGGAGAGACATTCCCTTTTTAAAATGCGGCTACGTCTTCTTACATGCTCTCTCTCTCTCTCTCTCTCTTTCTCTCTTTCCCTCCCTCCCTCTCTAACGCTCTTTTTAGGGATCGTCTTACAGTGTGCCTTAAATAAATCATGACGTCATTCCTCGAAACTTCGTACGAACGAAGAGATATCTAAACGATATTAAAGCATTCATCCATCTCGTTGAAGATTTGCCATCCATCGATAAAGTTCGAAGAAACGCCAAGGTAGTATGTATAATCCTTTCAAACGTTCAGTTCGAAAGAGATCGATTCGGGCTTGTGTTTTTATTCGACCACGTGGTCCGTCTGCCGTGTATCGCGCGCGCAAGGTGTCTCGCGCGCAACGTTTAATTATGCGTAGGCTCCGGTCGTGATCCTATACATATATATCGTGAAATGATTGATCTACACACACATATATATATATATACTTCTCATATAACACACTTAAATCATTGACAAGTTTTGTAAATAAAGTATGTCGTTCATACAATGCTCGTTATAAAATTATAAACCGATCGCGACGCACGCATGTAGAACACTGATTTTCAATGTAAATATATATATATATATATATATATATATATATATATATACGCATAGAGACGTACACACAAGAGGAGGAGGTTCTATCGATACAAATAAAAACAATCGTCCCGATCTTTCGTACGAATTTCATTGAAAGTATTTTCTTGAGAAAAACACGAAAGGAGAAATAGGAGAATTCGGAAGAGAGAAAAGGAAAACAGATAAAAGAGAGATGTATATCTCGCTGATTAATATCAACGATATAAAATTAAGAGAAGTTTCGGTAAAGAATCAGAGAAGTATAAGCGATACAATGTAGTGGTATAATATAATTTGTATAGTATGAAAGGCATGAGGAAAAAGAGAGAAAGAGAAAGAATGATGATACAAGAAATGTGGAAAAGACAAGATCTTAAAAAACTGAGTCAAGGTATAGTCAATAGATTAACTTTGTCAACAGAGTTTCGCCGTACAACCAACTGCGCTGTGTTTGGCGTATTGCCGTTTGTAATCACTACTATTGCCGCTAGCGCCGGCACTGTCGCCACCCATAACCTCAAAATGTAAGTTCCTTACCTCTTGTAACACGGGCTTCGACGATCTGCACGTCCTCGTCGATGATCCTGTCGTTCATCTTCTCCTTCTTCTCGTTAGTCTGAACGTCCATGCACATAATTTCGCCCCTTTGAGCGACACTTTCGACCCACGGTCAAGGCACTACCCTTATTTATTATTCGTGACATTTACATCGGCCGCCGGTCTACATATAACCGCGAAATTCATACGCGACACGAAAGAAAGAAGTGAGATATAGAGTTAAACAAAACTAGAGAGAGAGAAAAAGAAAGAAAGAAAGATAGAAAGAAAGAAAGAAAGAAAGAAAGAAAGAAAGAAAGAAAGAAAAGAAAGAAAGAAAGAAAGAAAGAAGAAAGGAAAGAGAGGGAGAGAGAGGGGGAGAGATAGAGAGATAGAAACAGGAGATAGGATAATATTAAGAAGAATCCAATAGGATTTCCTCTGAGACAGGGCGCGCATACATCCACCAGGGTGTATCGTGCTGCTCGTCTTCGCGTTTATTTCAAATCCTGTGTTTCTCGCTTTCGCTCTCGATCTCTTTCGTACATATAACACTCGCGTGCGTACGAATACACGAACGAACAAATGAACGACGAAACGGAACGGAACGAAACGAGACGAAACGAAACGGAACGGAACGAAACGAAACGAAACGAACTCACGAACGGACAGACGAATAGACGAAGTGGACGCGCCACGTTTTTTTTCTTTTATTTTTTTTTTACTCACTGCGTGAACGCGAACACGAGCGAGCGAGCGAACTTAACAGACATGCTATTAAGATGGGATGATTTAATGATGATCAAGAAAAATAATATTTTATTCTCCAAATAGACGAACACTGTTCGAACTTACTAAACGCAGGATTATTCTATTCGCGCGTTCGACCACGCTTTTCCGTGCCGTTTTCTTACGGCGTTCAACGGAGAGGCTGACCCGGGTTCCGTTCAGATTTGAATGTGGCACACGTTGCCAGTTCTTTCTCGTATCCTCCCTCCATACCCTTCCGCCCCCTTTCCTCGTCCCTCCCTCCGACCCCGCGACTCCTATCCCCACCACCAAACGCGGTTGTCCCCCACCCTCCTCTCCCGATTGTTCCGTCCCTCACCGCCCCTATCCCTCCCTTCCCTCCAACCCCCATTTTCCCCCCTTTCCTCCCCACCCTTCCTTATATACTTAACGGTTGCGACGTTGCCAAGTCACTCGAAAACGCGTAAAATCATCAAGTAGTGGGGATTTATGACAGTCTTCAGTGAGTGGTGGGGGTGTCTGTACATAACCAGACGCAATCTGATTGGCGATCAAACGTAGGATGGAGGTGGACCGACCGATGGCGTAATGCCTTAACGGAGTGGGGGCTTATGTACACTGGATACTGGAAGAGAGGGGATAGGAGGGATTAGAGCGTGGAAGGGGAAGGAGGAGAGGGGGAGATAGGGGGAGCGATTTAGTTGTGTTGCGTTGTTGCTCGAGAATGGAAATTTCCATGACGCTTCGGAGCAACGGCGACCGTTAGATATCACGTGCTTCAACCGGAAATCGCAGGGGGTGATGCGGTTTCACTAGCGCCATCTTCTTCCGTTTAAGCAACTCCGATCTTGTAGTTTTCTTCTTTCTTTCTTTCTTTCTTTCTTCTTTCTTTCTTTCTTTTCTTTTTTTTTCTTTTCTTTTTTTTTTCTCTCTATTCCTCCCTCTCCTACTATGGGCGTGTATATGTATAGGTATATATGTATGTGTATATATATATATATATATATATATATATATATATATACAACAAATACTTTTTTCTTTTTTCTTTTCTTTGAGATATATTACGATCTATTTCGGGAATGAAGTAATTTGAAGAAAAAAAATTAGAAGAAAAAAAAAGTAGACATCGTGTGACTTTTATTTATCCATATAAATGATGTATGATTCGAATTGCCAATTTTGGCAGGTGTCTATTATGTTCTCTCTATCAACGTTATTACATTCATGTCTAAGTTATGACGTCACTAAATAAGCTATGTTTCAAATCTATCATACTGTTTGAATACTATATGTATGTTTAGTATTCAATATATATAATTAATATTCATATATATATATATATATATATATATATATATATATATATATATATATATATATATATATATATATTTATGTACAGTACTTATAAACATGTGGAATGTATCAAGTAAGTGAAGCAAACAATTTATATAAGTATTATGTACATGCACGTATATTAGCCGATGAGATTATGGAAGTGGTTTAATTTATATGCATATATATATTATATATATATGTGCATATATATATATATATATATATATATATATATATATACATATACGAAACGTTTTGAGATGTTTTGAAATTTTAAGATATGAATTATTTAAAAATTATAGTCTTCTCCAATCAAAAGTAAAGAAAGTGAGTATAGTTATTATAATTTATATATATAATTCTTTCATATAATTTTACGTATACATATATATATATATATATATATACGAACAAAATTAACATATGGTTGAAATATTTTCATCTGTTTTAAATATAAAACGGAAATTATCATGGTCACGCGTATGGTCACGTCAGTTTCTCGTGAGTATCGGTTGGTTTGCATGTTTTATGTAAAGTATTGTTGTGTAAGTTCCTTTTTCCTTTTCTTTTCGGATCATTTAGAATTTTCCGAATTTTTCCAAGAATTTTTTTTATAATATAATTTATTACGATTTATTTTTATAATTATTTGGTTTACTTACTGTTTTTATTTCTGTCTCTCTCTCTCGTTTTTTTTTTTTTTTTTTTTTTAACAATGATAAATAAAAAAAGCTGTATTTTATCATAACTCATTAATTTTATTGATTAGTTAAATCACTTTAGCATGATTTTTTTCAAATAATTCATTTATTTTTTCGTTTCATTATTTTGTCGTTCTATTTTTTCAAGGAATGAAACAAGTTTATTTTTATTAATACCCATTAATAATATCGTTATAAGATAAAAATACATTAAAAAATATATTTTCGTTGTTTATATTTTCTTTTTTGTTTGTTTGTTCTGTTTCTTTCCTTCTTTTTTTTTTTGCAGGAACAAGTTTTATCGTTTTACGAGAAAGATATGCGCATGAATAAAAAAAGATATAAAACAATTTTCTGGATCATTCTCATTAGATTTTAACGTTCTTTTGCATACGCATAATAATGCGAAGAACGAAAAGTTTTTTTTTTTTTTCTTTTTTCGACTAACTACTACGGCGGGATGAAGTAAGTTAAGATAAAAAATAAGAAACAGTTTTCAGGTGATTTAAAAAATTACACTTTCTTGAGATTTCTTAGGCTTTTAATAAAAATTTTAAGCTTTGTAAGTTTTACAAGATAGGCTTATAGTTTTACAATTTGACAAATGAAACTAGGACACGTATAAATAGGAATGTATTTCTAAATATATATATATATATATATATATATATATATATATATATATATATATAACTCGCTTATATAAGTTAATGAATCAGTCTTAATTCAAAAATTTAAAGAAAAAATACGTATAATAATAACACAATATTTAATAAAAATAAGAGTATGTCATCTTTTTTACAATATCGTCTCTTATTTTCCTTTTTATTGTATTATACAATCATAGTAATCAGAGTCACGTTGGATAGATTTCATATTCTTTGCTGATAAAAGAATCTTCGTACTTTCGGCCGTTCGCATCCAAAGTTGTACCTGTTAATAGGTAATAATTAATAATTTATGTGTTTTAATTATTATTAATTGTATTATATTGATTTGAGTCCCGTCATTTAATTTAGGATTCTTTTTATTTCAAAAAGGATTTGTATTGATTTGAAAAAGATTTGTAAGGATTTCTCGAAAATGTGAAATATTAATATTTTATTAATCTAATATATTATATATATAATAAAATATATATTTAAATATTTATTATATAATATAATGTTTTTTTTAGAGAGAGACAGAGAGAGAGAGACAGAGAGAGAGAGAAGAGAGAGAGAGAGAGAGAGAGAGAGAGAGAGAGAGAGAGAGAGAGAGAGAAAGAGAGGATAATATATTATTAGTATAGTGTTATATATATATATAAAAGTAATATCATTTTATATAATATTATATTAATATATTTGTTTTATACTTGAGGATACCATAATAAAAAGATTACACTTTATCTTGTATCTCAATATTTATAAACTAATAAATATTACTACAAATATTAATGGTGGGTAAAATATTCATCGGAACAAAAAAAAATGGAAGAAAAAAAAAGAACAAAGAATAGAAATTGAAAAATATTTGATAAAAAAATATTCTCCAAAGATTGTTTTGTGAAACATTGATGATATATACTCTACTATGCAAGGTCAAGGACAAATAGACATCGTTGTATTCTTATTCTTCTCACTTTACTTCTTATTATATTTATCACCGATTTATCTTCGAAACTTACCTTATATTATATCACTTATATACTTTTTACGTTTCTTTGAATACATGCGAAAGTATCGATTTCATGTAATATGATATTGCGAAATACGATTTTTTATGGAAGATTACTTAATACATTGTATTGATTATGCAAAAGTAATGTGTTTCACCAACCATGCTCTTTCACACACCACAAACATGCGCACATACACACACAAGTACAGAATTAAATTAAAATCGTTAAAAAAATAGAATATTAAAAATTCAAGAAAATTGATATTATCAAAATTAAGCGTTAATATATACAATACTACAGGGTGATCCAAAAGTTACTGGGTGATTTTAAAAATCGATTTATCTTTTTCGAAACTTTCCCGGTTAATTTCTTTTTCTCTGATAATGTAAAATTATCAGGCCTAAAAATACTTCGAAGAATATTATTAATTATAATTAAATTTGTAAAATCATCTAAGAACTTTTCGCACAACATCCTGTGTGATAACGATTGGATAATTTTATATACTTTAACAGAATAAAAGCAAAATAAACAAAGAGAAAAAAAATAAATGAATAACAAAATCACCTGTTCGTGAAGCAGATCTCTTCTATGGCCAAGTGGTTCTTTACTCAACAACGGTACCAAGACACTTAAACTCGATTGAAATTTTTCTAAAGCTTGAACGTAATTGCCCTCAGAAAGATATTGCACGCCAACTTCTCCAATGTCGAGTGCATCGGCCATACTCGGTGTACTCTTGCTGAGAATTCCTAATGCATTGAATTAAAGGAAAAAAAAAAAAAAAAAAAAAAAAAAAAAAAAAAAAAAAAAAAAAGAAAATCAAATGAAATCGTTTATTAATAAATTAAAAATCACAAATTAATACTAGATTTGCAATAATTCGTTTTATACTCATTTTTATTCGTTATTATTATTCGGATAAATTTTTTTGTAATATTAATTCATAGTATTAGTAATAAATAGATCAATGTCAAAATAAATTGACGAGAAATAATATTTACAACTTTTTTTTAACTTTAAATATTTTTAATTCGTCAAATTAATGACTTCCGTAAATCTAATGTTAAAAAATTTTTATGGAAAAAATTGTAGGCATGATATAGATGTAAGAAAAAACAAAAAAAGATGCATACTTAGAATCTTCTCAGAAAAAAATATATATATATGTAAATTTTTATTAGTATATAAAAATATACTATAAATATATATGAATATATATTGTTTTTCTGAGAAAAAAATATTTATATTAAATATATATAATATATCATAAAATACGAACGTAATTTGTGAAAGGAATGTCCCGGAAATCTATTTAACGGGGATGACAACCCTTCAGACGATGTCCTTGGAACGCATTCTGTCTCTTCTACCTTTTGGTTAACCCTTTTCTTTTCTTCACTATTTTCTTTATCTTTAAATTGCAATTTGAGTTCCTCCGCTCGATTTATATAATCGTTCACGTGTAACCTCATAGCCTCTTTTTTTTCCGAATCACTGTCGTCTGACGACCGAACGGACAACAATTAGGGATGCAATAAAATTATCGGATGCAATAAAATAATTATCGGATGCAATAAAATAATAGGATGCAATAAAATTATTATTATTAAAAAAAAAAAAAATGTAAACACGCGTTTCAAAAAGTTAAAATAATCCTTACTTATCAATAATGGAATAAAATATTTCAAGGCCTCACAATACAAATGGAATGCCTCTTGTGATTCTTTTTCACGATCCTTTTTGACAGCTTCTTGTGCAAGTTCCAAACCTTTCTGGTAGCTTTCCTTGCTTGGTGCATGTTTCAAATCCAAAAACACATTGGAGAAGAAATCTTCGAAACTTATGCGAGCTTCAGGATCGTACTTCAGCAACGATGACAGAAGACTCTTGCATTCATCGGATATAGGAGGCACTTCTGGAATCTGTATGTTAACGTTGAAAAAATAAAAAAAAAAAATAAATAAATAAAAAAAAAATAAAAGAAGAAAAAAGAGAAAAAGAAAAAGAATACTCTTTAACACATTTCTATCGTTAAAATTAACGTGATCGCAAAATTATAAACTTATTATATTTTATATCTATACACATTGTCTAACGTATTTAATCTGATATCTGATATCTGTTATAACTTTTTGTATAAATGAAAGAAATAGATGATTTTATTGTCATAATTTTTATATTAGATTTAAGATCTTATTCGATAATAAATGATTAATCTTTTAAATAACAAAAGAAATTTCAGAAATATCTTGGAAAAAGATTCTGTTAACTGTATGTTGACTGCCAGTTATTTTCGATTCTTATATTGTTCATACTTTTTTATATTAGACATTTAATCTTGTTGGATGACAAAGTTTTAATCTTCAAAATCTTAGGAAAAAGATACGAACAAAAAAAAATTCTGCAAAATTGAGTGCCAGTCATACGACAATTCAATGTGTCAATCGATTCCAGAATAGATGGATCATGATTTTCGATCTTATTGTTAGTCTCTTTTTTTTTGTTTTGTGCTTTTCGTTCAAGCCACCAAAAGAAAGATAAAAAAAAAAAAATAATAATAATCTCTTTCGTACAATCACCTCGATTGGACGACGTCCTATCATTAGCCTCTTCAATTGTACAGAATTAGTGACAGAATAAGGTAGTTTTCCAAAAAGGCACTCATACATGAGCACACCGACACTCCAAAGATCTGTACGAGCGTCGTACTTTTTAACTAATAAAATCTCCGGTGCCATGTAACGTAGTGACCCACGTAATTCATAAATGAATTCGATATTAGTGTACCTTGCGAAACCGAAATCTGTAATGATAAAAAAGAAAAAAAAAAAAAGAAAAAAAAAATAGAGAAGAAAAAAAAGCAATCCACGAAATAAATCAAAGAAAGATGCTTATGATCGATTTTTACAATCGATATCTACGATTGTCCGGAAAGTTCATATTATGGTCTTTCATCTTCGATGGAACAGGGAAATTTAAATGAATTGCTTAAAAAAAAAAAAAAAAAAAAAAAAAAAAAAAAAAAAAAAAAAAAAAAAAAAAAAAAAATTATAAGTAGTAGATCAAATTTTTCAATATATGTACAAAACTGTTTGTGTGTGTGTATGTGTGTTAATATGTAATATATACATATATATTGATAAATTATTTATCATTTTTTTTATATTTTTATTTTTGCATACACACACACACACTCACAGATAGACAGACACATTTACTGATATGTTTTGGTACACAAATAAATATCGAAGAACCGACGCGAACTTTCCGAACAATCCGAATTATAAATTGACAAATATATGTGTGAAAATATCTATTAAACGAACCTCCAAGCTTGAGTTTCAAATAAGGTTTTATCACGAGAAACAAATTCTCCGGCTTCAAATCCATATGACTGATGTTTTGATCTTTCAAATATTTCAATGCTAAACCTAGCTGTTGTAATAATCTTTGACATATGTTTTCAGGCAATTGTCCATGCTTTTTAATATACTTTGAAAGATCACCGCCATCGCAATACTCCGTTACAATGTATACTCGTCTACAGTCGAAGGAAAAATAAGAGATCAAGTTTCGATAAATGAATTAAGTTCACGGTATTACATATATATATATAATTAATATATAATATATAAATACATATATATTTACATTAAATTAAATTAAGACTTTAATTGGTTTAATTTAATCGATATTTATAATACAAAATGAATCGAAAATTTTTAGATGGGTCAATATTTCCGAAGTGATTTAAAAAATCAATTGCTCCTTTTCGTGTATTTCTTCTAAGCTTTTTGATTAAGTTTAAAATTTTACGTACTGAAAAGACTAATGTTATTATAGAAAGTCTTGAAAAAGATTAATCGATGTCTAAAATCATTTGAGAACTTTTGGCCCATCATGTAATATATATATATATATATATATATATAAAACACAATAAAATTATTTTAATGAATTATTATCAACAAATAAAATAAAATAAAATAAATTGAAGTAAAATATATTGTAGAAATAAAATATAATTTATAAAAATTTAATTTCATTTATATTCGTCCGTCGGGTTCGTAACCACATTTTTTTTGTTGTTAATTAAACAATTCAATATAATTTAATTTAATTAATTTATTCGATTTACGTAAAAAAAAAAAAATAAAAATAAACAAAATAAAAAAAATAAAAAAAATAAAAAAAATAAAAAAGATGGAAAAATAAACATTCAACGCACTTTTCGATACTGAAAAATTCCTTCATTTTTATAATATGTTCGTGATTTAATATCTTCAATACACTTATCTCCGTCATGAGATTGTTGATCGCCGAGTTTGACAACTCCGATGTGTTCACACATTTTATTGCCACGATATCACATGGTTCCTCCTAAGAAAAATTGTTTTTCCTTTTCGTTTTCTTTTCTTCTTTTTATTAAATAAATAATTAATAAATAATTATTTCTAATATCGATTATATTTAAAAACAAAAAAATTTTTATTTACTTGAAGGGTACAATCTACTTGAGAGTTTCGTCAAATTTTTATTTTCAGATATAGATTCAGATATAATTTTGATATTTAGATTAAAATTTTTTGTCTCTCTTTCTCTCTCTCTCTCTCTCTCTCTCTCTCTCTCTCTATATATATATATATATATATATATATATATATATATATATATATTTAATAAATAATTCTTGGAATAATGAGTATATTAAAAAAATTTTAAGATTTTCACATTGAATTTTTATCTCTAGATATTGCGATTATTCGTAAGATACACATCAACTATCTTTTCGATATTGGCATAGCTCAATAAATATTACCATCGGTAAACACTAATAACCTATAGTTATTTTATACTTGCTTCAATACGTTTCTCATTCATGTTTATATATATATAAAAAAAATAAAAAAATATAAAAAATAATAAATAAAATAATATATATTTATTTATTTATTTCATCAAATTAGTAATTTTTCTAAGCATAATCAATTTCAATCTCTACATCTAATACGTCATTATTAAAAATAATTTTTATTCGAAAGAGAGAACAAAGAAAGAAATGAAAAAAACAAAAACAAAAAAAAAAACAAAAAAGAACAAACACGGACGAACGATTCGTGCGTACACGAATGATTTACATTTACGATAAGATCAATGTATGTCATATCTCATATCGAGTTGTGAAAAATGAAATGAAGTTGTAAATAGAAAAAAACAAAAACAAAAAAAAAAGAAAAGAAAAAAAATATATAAAAAAAAAAAACAAGAATATCTGAAGAAAAAAAATTCGAAAAATCTTAAAGACAACAAATGAAACTTCCTTAACGCATCTGCCTATGTACGTTCCTGAAATCATATGTTTTTAATACTTGCGAAAGAGACGACTCCGATTCCGAACCTCAAATTATATTTGCTTTATAAACGATCGCATAATTACTTACATCCGATCGTTTCAATAAACAAATAGTCCTTAACAATTTTGTTCGAGCTCATTTTAACGTAACATTTGTAATCTTTAAACTAACATTATCATGATAACGCGGGACTTGACTTAACAGAAGAAGCTCCACAGCTTCTCTTCGAACTTCAAATTATATATTCTTACCTTTCGTTTTGCTTTATAAACAGTCGCATAAGTACCCGCACCAATTGTTTCTATAATCGAATAGTCCTTAACACTTATCGGGTTCATTTTAACATAACAATTATAATCTTTAAACTGACATTACACGATAACGCTGGATCTGACTTAACAGAAGCTCCATGATTTCTCTATTCTATGCCCGCAACGACGCATTGGCGTAAACAAGTAAAATCATTTGGTTTTATTCAGTTACATTTAGAATTTTTTTCTTTTATTTTTTTTTGTTGTAAATTCTCTTTAAAACTATTTCAAAGTTATACAGATATGTCTATTCAGATATCTATAATCTTTATCAATTTTATTTAATTTTATTGCCACTCAAACTTCATCGTTACTTCATGTTCGGTTTTTTTTTTATATTTTATTTAAATATAAATCATACTTACAATTAGTGTGATACAATTATAATAATATACATAATACTCTGACATGCACATACTATATAATTTTTTTCGTGGAAATGAAAAAAAAATTTGGTCATAGAGGATTAAGATTATCTTTTATTGACAGAAGAAGATATTTTCATTCGAG